>NC_092175.1:37937883-38005383 GCF_045791955.1 Oncorhynchus clarkii lewisi | reverse complement strand
TTCCAGAAGGTCAACTTCACCACACACATCTTCCGCAACAGAGTCAAGCTGGAGACGTACAACGTGAGTACACACGCACATCTCGAAAACACACACACATCTAGAAACATATACACACACACACACATACACACACAGTCATGGAGAACGGGCCATTACCATAGAAACAGAATCTTATTATGTGGTCATCACTTAGGGAATATGACCAAACAATGCCACTAATGCATTCATTACCTTTAATTAACCACCAATTACTGTTTGTAATTTGCCATCTCATCCTCGTTAGCTTAATTAATCAAAGGTTAATTAGCTGCTAATACAAGTAACACGTTACCATAGAGACACAATGGTCCAGTGCAGGGCTATTCAACTTGCGGCCCATGGGCCAGATCTTACCCATTTATCATTTTAGAATGGCCAATTCTGAACATTAAGAAAACAAATCAAAAATCCTGTATTTAGTGCCAAAAGGAGCCTATTCAGGGCCTTCAATAGTCTCAAATGGGAGAATCTGCTTTCCTGTAGTCCCGCCCACTAATTATTGTCAGTCAATATCACCCAACATACCAGTTACAGCCAATCAGAGCCACTAACAGGGGTACAGGGTATGTCTGTTCGTCTATCGGATGAGATCGCTACACTCCCTGATACACCAGAGTGTGCTTTGCACTTAACTTAGCAGTGAGTTAACAAAAACCATGGGCTCAGTTATGGCTATGATAAACTTTATCCGATCAACATCTAGCCTGCGACATCACTCTACTTTTACATAACGAGGTTTGGTGGCTAAGCAAGGATAATAATGTATGTAGTATGTAGTTCTTATCAGATGTATATGTTCGTATGACATCTTCACTCAATTGAATCGACTTAATTTGGAATACAGGGAAGGGATTAGACAGTTTTACACGTGATTGAAAAACGTACTTCTTTTCAACATATATGTTATTTTCTTCTCTGATTTGAGCCCAAATAAAACAATCCGTTACTATCTTCAGTCATCACCAGTACAGATGACTCCCGTGATGTTAAGAGTTTAGCTTTAGGCCTACTTTGCAAAGAGATTTGACGAGTTTAAGTCCCCCACAGAGGTGCTGAAGAACGTTCTATACTGATACGACGGGAGAGAGACTTCTCCGGCTAAAAGCTGGTCAACTGAGATATGAGTAAAATATTTCCTATGTGCAAATAAAAACAAAAGGTGAAGTGATGTATGTAAAACGGACAGGAAGTAGAAAACAATGAATGTGATGGTTGTCAACTGTCTTATAATGACAAATGTGTTCCATCATTTCAACAATGTGAAACAGCGAATTAGGCTAATAGTAAAGCACTTCAAATGAACTTTTAGGAAACATTTTAATAAAAGAGCTGTGGTTAAGGGCGCTCTACTGCAGCGCCAGCTGTGCCACCAGAGACCCTGGGTTCGCGCCCAGGCTCTGTCGTAACCGGCCGCGACCGGGAGGTCCGTGGGGCGACGCACAATTGGCCTAGCTTCCCCGGGTTAGGGAGGGTTTGGCCGGTAGGGATATTCTTGTCTCATCGCGCACCAGCGACTCCTGTGGCGGGCCGGGCGCAGTGCACGCTAACCAAGGTTGCCAGGTGCACGGTGTTTCCTCCGACACATTGGTGCGGATGGCTTCCGGGTTGGATGGGCGCTGTGTTAAGAAGCAGTGCGGCTTGGTTGGGTTGTGTATCGGAGGACGCATGACTTTCAACCTTCGTCTCTCCCGAGCCCGTACGGGAGTTGTAGCGATGAGACAAGATAGTAGCTACTAAAAACAAATGGGCACCACGAAATTGGGAAGAAAAAGGGGTAAAAGAAAAAAAGAAATAAAGAGCTTTATAAGATTATATTTCTGTTTGTTCATTGTTTTTTACACCAGTTTTAGGAAGAGTAATCACATGTAGAAAATGTCTGGACCCCCTTTAAATAACCTTTTTCAAATCTGGCCTCGTAACAATATAGTTGAATAGCCCTGGACCTGTGGCATAGTTTATACAGACATATATACAGAGACAGACTATATAAGGCCTGTTAGCTGTTCATATATACAGAGACAGACTATGTAAGTCTTGTTAGCTGTTCATATTTTTGTTTAATTTTTTTATTTTACCTTTATTTAACTAGGCAAGTCAGTTAAGAACAAATTCTTATTTTACAATGACGGCCTAGGAACAGTGGGTTAACTGCCTGTTCAGGGGCAGAACAACAGATTTGTACCTTGTATGTACGGAGGCAGACTATATAAGGCCTGTTAGCTGTTCATATGTACAGAGACAGACTATATAATGCCTGTTAACTGTTCATATGTACGGAGACAGACTATATAATGCCTGTTAACTGATCATATGTACAGAGACAGACTATATAATGCCTGTTAACTGTTCATATGTACGGAGACAGACTATATAATGCCTGTTAACTGTTCATATGTACGGAGACAGACTATATAATGCCTGTTAACTGTTCATATGTACGGAGACAGACTATATAAGGCCTGTTAGCTGTTCATATGTACGGAGACAGACTATATAATGCCTGTTAGCTGTTCATATATACGGAGACAGACTATATAATGCCTGTTAACTGTTCATATGTACGGAGACAGACTATATAAGGCCTGTTAACTGTTCATATGTACGGAGACAGACTATATAAGGCCTGTTAACTGTTCATATGTACGGAGACAGACTATATAAAGCCTGTTAACTGTTCATATGTACAGAGACAGACTATATAATGCCTGTTAACTGTTCATATGTACGGAGACAGACTATATAAGGCCTGTTAGCTGTTCATATATACAGAGACAGACTATATAAGGCCTGTTAACTGTTCATATGTACGGAGACAGACTATATAAGGCCTGTTAACTGTTCATATATACAGAGACAGACTATATAAGGCCTGTTAGCTGTTCATATGTACGGAGACAGACTATATAATGCCTGTTAACAGTTCATATGTACGGAGACAGACTATATAATGCCTGTTAACTGTTCATATGTACAGAGACAGACTATATAATGCCTGTTTTAACTGTTCATATGTACAGAGACAGACTATATAATGCCTGTTAACTGTTCATATGTACAGAGACAAACTATATAAGGCCTGTTAACTGTTCATATGTACGGAGACAGACTATATAATGCCTGTTAACTGTTCATATGTACAGAGACAGACTATATAATGCCTGTTAACTGTTCATATGTACAGAGACAGACTATATAATGCCTTTTAACTGTTCATATGTACGGAGACAGACTATATAATGCCTGTTAACTGTTCATATGTACGGAGGCAGACTATATAAGGCCTGTTAACTGTTCATATGTACAGAGACAGACTATATAATGCCTGTTAACTGTTCATATGTACGGAGACAGACTATATAATGCCTGTTAACTGTTCATATGTACGGAGACAGACTATATAAGGCCTGTTAACTGTTCATATGTACGGAGACAGACTATATAATGCCTGTTAACTGTTCATATGTACGGAGACAGACTATATAAGGCCTGTTAACTGTTCATATGTACGGAGACAGACTATATAAGGCCTGTTAACTGTTCATATGTACGGAGACAGACTATATAATGCCTGTTAACTGTTCATATGTACGGAGACAGACTATATAAAGCCTGTTAACTGTTCATATGTACAGAGACAGACTATATAAGGCCTGTTAACTGTTCATATGTACGGAGACAGACTATATAATGCCTGTTAACTGTTCATATGTACGGAGACAGACTATATAAGGCCTGTTAACTGTTCATATGTACGGAGACAGACTATATAAGGCCTGTTAACTGTTCATATGTACGGAGACAGACTATATAAGGCCTGTTAACTGTTCATATGTACGGAGACAGACTATATAAGGCCTGTTAGCTGTTCATATATACAGAGACAGACTATATAAGGCCTGTTAACTGTTCATATGTACGGAGACAGACTATATAATGCCTGTTAACTGTTCACATGTACGGAGACAGACTATATAATGCCTGTTAACTGTTAATATATACAAACTATATAAGGCCTGTTAGCTGTTCATATATACAGAGACAGACTATATAAGGCCTGTTAGCTGTTCATATATACAGAGACAGACTATATAAGGCCTGTTAGCTGTTCATATGTACGGAGACAGACTATATAAGGCCTGTTAGCTGTTCATATGTACAGAGACAGACTATATAATGCCTGTTAACTGTTCATATGTACGGAGACAGACTATATAATGCCTGTTAACTGATCATATGTACAGAGACAGACTATATAATGCCTGTTAACTGTTCATATGTACGGAGACAGACTATATAATGCCTGTTAACTGATCATATGTACAGAGACAGACTATATAATGCCTGTTAACTGTTCATATGTACGGAGACAGACTATATAATGCCTGTTAACTGTTCATATGTACGGAGACAGACTATATAATGCCTGTTAACTGTTCATATGTACGGAGACAGACTATATAAGGCCTGTTAGCTGTTCATATGTACGGAGACAGACTATATAATGCCTGTTAGCTGTTCATATATACGGAGACAGACTATATAATGCCTGTTAACTGTTCATATGTACGGAGACAGACTATATAAGGCCTGTTAACTGTTCATATGTACGGAGACAGACTATATAAGGCCTGTTAACTGTTCATATGTACGGAGACAGACTATATAAAGCCTGTTAACTGTTCATATGTACAGAGACAGACTATATAAGGCCTGTTAGCTGTTCATATGTACGGAGACAGACTATATAATGCCTGTTAACAGTTCATATGTACGGAGACAGACTATATAATGCCTGTTAACTGTTCATATGTACAGAGACAGACTATATAATGCCTGTTTTAACTGTTCATATGTACAGAGACAGACTATATAATGCCTGTTAACTGTTCATATGTACGGAGACAGACTATATAATGCCTGTTAACTGTTCATATGTACAGAGACAGACTATATAATGCCTGTTAACTGTTCATATGTACAGACACAGACTATATAATGCCTTTTAACTGTTCATATGTACGGAGACAGACTATATAATGCCTGTTAACTGTTCATATGTACGGAGGCAGACTATATAAGGCCTGTTAACTGTTCATATGTACAGAGACAGACTATATAATGCCTGTTAACTGTTCATATGTACGGAGACAGACTATATAATGCCTGTTAACTGTTCATATGTACGGAGACAGACTATATAAGGCCTGTTAACTGTTCATATGTACGGAGACAGACTATATAATGCCTGTTAACTGTTCATATGTACGGAGACAGACTATATAAGGCCTGTTAACTGTTCATATGTACGGAGACAGACTATATAAGGCCTGTTAACTGTTCATATGTACGGAGACAGACTATATAAGGCCTGTTAACTGTTCATATGTACGGAGACAGACTATATAATGCCTGTTAACTGTTCATATGTACGGAGACAGACTATATAAGGCCTGTTAACTGTTCATATGTACGGAGACAGACTATATAAGGCCTGTTAACTGTTCATATGTACGGAGACAGACTATATAAGGCCTGTTAACTGTTCATATGTACGGAGACAGACTATATAAGGCCTGTTAGCTGTTCATATATACAGAGACAGACTATATAAGGCCTGTTAACTGTTCATATGTACGGAGACAGACTATATAATGCCTGTTAACTGTTCACATGTACGGAGACAGACTATATAATGCCTGTTAACTGTTAATATATACAAACTATATAAGGCCTGTTAGCTGTTCATATATACAGAGACAGACTATATAAGGCCTGTTAGCTGTTCATATATACAGAGACAGACTATATAAGGCCTGTTAGCTGTTCATATGTACGGAGACAGACTATATAAGGCCTGTTAGCTGTTAATATATACAAACTATATAAGGCCTGTTAACTGTTCATATGTACGGAGACAGACTATATAAGGCCTGTTAGCTGTTAATATATACAAACTATATAAGGCCTGTTAGCTGTTCATATATACAGAGACAGACTATATAAGGCCTGTTAGCTGTTCATATGTACGGAGACAGACTATATAAGGCCTGTTAGCTGTTCATATGTACGGAGACAGACTATATAATGCCTGTTAACTGTTCATATGTACGGAGACAGACTATATAAGGCCTGTTAACTGTTCATATATACAAACTATATGAGGCCTGTTAGCTGTTCATATATACAGAGACAGACTATATAAGGCCTGTTAGCTGTTCATATGTACAGAGACAAAATATATGTCTTGTTAGCTGTTCATATGTACGGAGACAGAATATCAAGTCAAATTAAATTTGATTGGTCCCATACACATGGTTCGCAGATGTTAATGCAAGTGTAGCAAAATGCTTGTGCTTCTGCCTCCGACAGTAGAGTAATATCTAACAAGTATTCTAACAATTCCCCAACATCTTCCTAATACAGACATATCTAAAAAGGGGGAATGAGAATACGTACATATAAATATATGGATTAGCGATGGCCAAGCGGCATAGGCAAGGTGCAACTAGATGGTATAAAATACAGTATATAGATGTGATATGAGTAATGTAAGAAATGTAAACATTATTAAAGTGCCATTGTTTAAAGTGACTAGTGATCCATTTTGTTAAAGTGGCCAGTGATTTTCAGTGTAGGCAGCAGCCTCTCTGAGTTAGTGATTGCTGTTTAGCCTTGAGATAGAAGCTATTCTTCATTCTTTCGGTCCCAGCTTTAATGCACTGACCTCACCTTCAAATACAACAGCTAACAGCTTGTTAGCTGTTGTATTTGTACTGTAGATATCTAGTGGTGTAATAATGTTATATGATGCACTGTTGTATCTTTTTTTTAATGTGTGATATAAGTGCCTTAAAGTGTTTGGACCCCAGGAAGAATAGCTGCTGTGTTGGCAGGAACGAATGGGGATCCATAATAAACCCCAAGAAGAGTAGCTGCTGTCTTGGCAGGAATGAATGGGGATCCATAATAAACCCCAGGAAGAGTAGCTGCTGTCTTGGCAGGAGCGAATGGGGATCCATAATAAACCCCAGGAAGAGTAGCTGCTGCCTTGGCAGGAACGAATGGGGATCCATAATAAACCCCAGGAAGAGTAGCTGCTGTCTTGGCAGGAATGAATGGGGATCCATAATAAACCCCAGGAAGAGTAGCTGCTGTCTTGGCAGGAACCAATGGGGATCCATAATAAACCCCAGGAAGAGTAGCTGCTGTCTTGGCAGGAACCAATGGGGATCCATAATAAACCCCAGGAAGAGTAGCTGCTGTCTTGGCAGGAATGAATGGGGATCCATAATAAACCCCAGGAAGAGTAGCTGCTGTCTTGGCAGGAACTAATGGGGATCCATAATAAACCCAGGAAGAGTAGCTGCTGTCTTGGCAGGAATGAATGGGGATCCATAATAAACCCAGGAAGAGTAGCTGCTGTCTTGGCAGGAATGAATGGGGATCCATAATAAATACAAATACAATAAGAGACAGACTATATAAGGCTTGTTAGCTGTTCAAATGTAACCCCAAATGGCACAGCGGTCTAAGCCACTGTATCTCAGTGCTGGAGGCGTCAATACAGACACTCTGGTTCGAATCCAGGCTGTATCACAACCGGCCGTAATTGGGAGTCCCATAGGGTGGCGCACAACTGGCCAAGTGACGTCCGGGTTTGGCCGGTGTAGGCCGTCATTGTAAATAAGAATTTGTTCTTAACAGACTTGCCTAGTTAAATAAATTAATAAATATACAGTAACACCCAATAGACACAGCATATTGGTCTAGTGTTTTAATAGAAGCAGCATATTGGTCTACTGTTTTATTAGAAGCAGCATATGGACCCATTGGTCTAGTGTTTTAATAGAAGCAGCATATGGACCCATTGGTCTAGTGTTTTAATAGAAGCAGCATATTGGTCTAGTGTTTTATTAGAAGCAGCATATGGACCCATTGGTCTAGTGTTTTAATAGAAGCAGCATATGGACCCATTGGTCTAGTGTTTTAATAGAAGCAGCATATTGGTCTAGTGTTTTAATAGAAGCAGCATATGGACCCATTGGTCTAGTGTTTTAATAGAAGCAGCATATTGGTCTAGTGTTTTAATAGAAGCAGCATATGGACCCATTGGTCTAGTGTTTTAATAGAAGCAGCATATGGACCCATTGGTCTAGTGTTTTAATAGAAGCAGCATATGGACCCATAGGTCTAGTGTTTTAATAGAAGCAGCATATTGGTCTAGTGTTTTAATAGAAGCAGCATATGGACCCATTGGTCTAGTGGTTTAATAGAAGCAGCATATTGGTCTAGTGTTTTAATAGAAGCAGCATATGGACCCATTGGTCTAGTGTTTTAATAGAAGCAGCATATGGACCCATTGGTCTAGTGTTTTAATAGAAGCAGCATATGGACCCATTGGTCTAGAATCAGCATATGGACCCATTGGTCTAGAAGCAGCATATGGACCCAATGGTCTAGAAAGCATATATATTGAGAGATATTCTGACATATACATACACTAGACAGCATGTTGTCAGTGTGTGAGCTGAGGTTCAGTATTTAAAACTCAGCAGGTGTATCATGAAGGTGTTATGTCACCATGGCAGGTGTTTTATGAAGGTGTTATGTCTTATGTCACCATGGCAGGTGTTTTATAAAGGTGTTATGTCACCGTGGCAGGTGTTTTATGAAGGTGTTATGTCTTATGTCACCATGGCAGGTGTTTTATGAAGGTGTTATGTCACCATGGCAGGTGTTTTATGAAGGTGTTATGTCTTATGTCACCATGGCAGGTGTTTTATAAAGGTGTTATGTCACCATGGCAGGTGTTTTATGAAGATGTTATGTCACCGTGGCAGGTGTTTTATAAAGGTGTTATGTCTTATGTCACCATGGCAGGTGTTTTATGAAGGTGTTATGTCACCATGGCAGGTGTTTTATGAAGATGTTATGTCACCGTGGCAGGTGTTTTATAATGATGTTATGTCTTATGTCACCGTGGCAGGTGTTTTATAATGATGTTATGTCTTATGTCACCGTGGCAGGTGTTTTATGAAGATGTTATGTCACCGTGGCAGGTGTTTTATAATGATGTTATGTCTTATGTCACCGTGGCAGGTGTTTTATGAAGGTGTTATGTCACCATGGCAGGTGTTTTATGAAGATGTTATGTCACCGTGGCAGGTGTTTTATAATGATGTTATGTCTTATGTCACCGTGGCAGGTGTTTTATAATGATGTTATGTCTTATGTCACCGTGGCAGGTGTTTTATGAAGATGTTATGTCTTATGTCACCGTGGCAGGTGTTTTATGAAGGTGTTATGTCACCACAGCGTTTAATGCAGTTTCCAATTTAGACTCAAGTGCCTCTGTGTCTTAGAAATCGTTTCTGAAGTGTGAAGTGCTGAGGATGGAATGGAATAAGTGTGCTTCTGAACGGAATAAATTAGTGTCTGAAGTGAAGTGAATGAAATTAGTGATTGTCATAGAGGTTTGTGTGTGTGTGTGTGTGTGTGTGTGTGTGTGTGTGTGTGACTAATAGATTTGAGTAGATTGTGATAGTGATGTGGGTGTGGGAGATGTCAAAGGAAAAAGCTGTCACTCTCTGATCCACCGCCCTTTTAAAGAGCACTGTTATTCAATTATAATGAAATCATATTAAATTAGTTGTCATCGACTGTCAAGTGGTCTTGTTTTCCCCCCACCCCCCCCCCCCCCCCCCCCTCCTCCTCTCCTCAGGTACACTCACAGAGGAAATATTAAATGGAATGATGAATCACATCAGTTAATGGGAAAGTTAGAGACCATTCAGGAGTCAACTCAGCTGAGTCTTCCTGGTTGTCTATGAGCCATCCCCTGCATCTGTTACTGTGTGATTCAGGAGTCAACCCAGCTGAGTCTTGCTGGTTGTCTATGCGCTGTCCCCTGCATCTGTTACTGTGTGAATTAGGAGTCAACCCAGCTGAGTCTTGCTGGTTGTCTATGTGTCGTCCCCTGCATCTGTTACTGTGTGATTCAGGAGTCAACCCAGCTGAGTCTTGCTGGTTGTCTATGCGCCGTCCCCTGCATCTGTTACTGTGTGAATTAGGAGTCAACCCAGCTGAGTCTTGCTGGTTGTCTATGCGCCGTCCCCTGCATCTGTTACTGTGTGAATTAGGAGTCAACCCAGCTGAGTCTTGCTGGTTGTCTATGTGTCGTCCCCTGCATCTGTTACTGTGTGAATTAGGAGTCAACCCAGCTGAGTCTTGCTGGTTGTCTATGTGTCGTCCCCTGCATCTGTTACTGTGTGAATCTGGAGTCAACCTTGCTGGTTGCAAATGCGCCATTTCCTGAATAACTCACTAATGAGTTATTATCATTTGATTTGAAAGGTGAAAAGTCAGATGTGTTGCAGGCCATCTTTAAGTTTGGGTTTTGTTTGTTTCCCATCATGAACGGGCAAAAAAAAACAATACTCTCGGCAACCGATTTGTCTGTCCAGGAGACACTAACCAAACACAGGATAAATACTGATATGTGTAAACACTACTCTCGCTACATCTAGGGGTTCTAACCAAACACAGGATAAATACTGATATGTGTAAACACTACTCTCGCTACATCTAGGGGTTCTAACCAAACACAGGTTAAATACTGATATGTGTGTTTCAGGATGAGTCCCGTGTGAAGGCCATGGTGATGGAGGTGAAACCAGTGGACCACAGAGAGTACAGCAGGAGACTCATCAGCAACATCAGGAATATGGCCGCCTAAAGAATTGTTACTTTGATTGTGTTACTTTTTATTTTTATTTGACTATTTTTACTTTAATTTATTTAGTCATTATTTTCTTAAGTCTTTTTTGAAACTGAATTGTCAGTTAACCTTAAGGGCTTGTAAGTAAGCATTTCACCATACCATACCATATTCTATTCTATTCTATTGTATTCGGAGCATGTGACAAATTTGATTTGATTTAAACATTAACCATTAGAGGGAACAATTCAAAACCTACCTAAGATCAGTGTTTAGGGGAAACTCAACCCCACACCCAGAATGATACACTCAACTGAACAAAATGGCCGCCTAAACACAGAGCCAGTTGACATTCATACTTTTACTGTCTGGTCCTGTATCTCTACAATTAAGCCACAACATTGCAGAAACTGAACAAGGAGATATTTTATTTGTCTCCATTTGATCTAATTTACATTTGATTATAGACTAAATAAATAGTCTACATGTCACGTAGAGTAGGCCAGAAGGCCTAACTGAAAAACCTAACCTCTATCAAATATAAAGATGGCGTAGCCGCAAAAGTTCTTCTGTGCTTCAGGGTGTTTATTTACATAGTGAAGCAGAAACAAAAACAGCCATCCAAAGCATCCATTATGGGGCCAGCTTAAAAACAATGCTTCCCCCCCATCAACAGCTAATTCCCAAAATGACTCCCCTTTGAACTGAAAGAGAGGCTCCTTTTGTAGGGGAAGCCCCTCCCATCAGAACATAATCAGCACTAATTAATTAAGCAATTACTTGTTCAAGGCCTACATTTTCCATTCAGCTAAACATACTAAAGTCTATACATTGCAACATGTTTTTCATGACATAATATACCAATATAACATTTACAAAATCACATTACTACTGACATGGTGTCTTTCAATGTGTTAATTTACATTAACGAGCCATTCGGGACAGGCACTACAAAGTCAGCCTGATTGCCTTAGCTCAGGTCCTTATCCCAGCATACCCAGAAGCTACAGAGATGGAGAGAGGAACAGAACCAAACAAACAACGCGCTCATCCATAACATTGCTAAGTGTAATAAATGTTGCTTAAGTTAAACATGAACACTTGTCTGTATACTCTTTATACCATAACCGGGTACTGACGGGAGGTAAGTGTGAAATGTATGTACTAAGATAGGGACGTTAACTTGTGTGTCGACCCACATTGTTAACTTATCTGATAACGGAGCAGGGAGGTGCGACGAATGTGTGTTTTAGTGTACCAAATGCTGCCTGCGGCCTGTGACGGACTTCTCCGTCACACTATACTTCTGCCATTTAGCAGACACTTTTATCCAAAGTGAATTAGTCTCCATACATTTTATAGATGGGTGATCCCAGGATTCAAACTCACAACCATTGCCACAGTAAGCGCCATGCTCTACTGACTGAGCCAAGCAGGGCCAGTTGGCAGCTAGTTTGTCACTATTTTCACTTCTTTTGGACAAAGTCCTTTTGTATGAATACCTTGTAAACATTGTTCATCGTTAGAATTCTCCACAGGAAATGCCACGTAATTTTTATTTTGTTTATTTATTTAACCTTTATTTTATCAGGGAGTCTTTTACAGATGAGCCCTGAATTACATAAATTACAGAAAAAACACACACATCAATATCAATATAAATACAAAATAGAAGCAGAAAGAAAAACAGGATCATAAAAAACAAACACTTTCATTTTTTTTTTTTTTTAAATATATAAAGACAGTGTATGCAAATGAAGTAGGAGAAGGGAGGCAATAAATAGGCCACAGTGGCGAAATAATTACAATATAGCAATTAAACACAGGAGTGATAGATGTACAAGTAGAGATACTGGGGTGCAAGGTAGCAAAATAAATCAAATCAATAACAGAATGGGGATTAGGTAGTTCTATGGGCTATTTACAGATGGGCTATGTACAGGTTCAGTGATCTGTGTGCTGCTCTGACAGCTGGTGCTTAAAGCTAGTGAGGGAAATATGAGTCTCCAGCTTCAGTGATTTTTGAAATTCATTCCAGTCATTGGCAGCAGAGAACTGGAAGGAAAGGTGGCCGAAGGAGGAATTGGCTTTGGGGGTGACCAGTGAAATATGCCTGCTGGAGTGCGTGCTATGGGTGGGTGTTGCTATGGTGACCACTGAGCTGAGATAAGGCGTGGCTTTACCTAGCAAAGACTTACATGTGACCTGGAGCCAGTGGGTTTGGCGATGCATATGAAGCGAGGGCCAGCCAACGAGAGCGTACAGTTCGCAGTGGTGGGTAGTATATGGGGCTTTGCTGACAAAACGGATGGCACTGTGATAGACTGCATCCATTTTGAGTAGAGTGTTGGAGGCTATTTTGTAAATGACATCGTCAAAATCAAGGATCGGTAGGATAGTCAGTTTTACGAGGGTATGTTTGGCAGCATGAGTGAAGGATGCTTTTGTTGCGAAATAGGAAGCCGATTCTAGATTTAATTTTGGATTGGAGATGCTTAATGTGAGTCGGGAAGGAGAGTTTACAGTCTAACCAGACACCTAGGTATTTGTAGTTGTCCACATATTCTAAGTCAGAGCCGTCCAGAGTAGTGATGCTGGACAGCTCGTAAACCAGATTGCATAGCGGAGAAGGTACTGTGGGATTTGAAATGGTCAGTGATCTATTTGTTAACATGGCTTTCGAAGACCTTAGGTAGGATAGATTTAGGTCTGTAGCAGTTTGGGTCTAGAGTGTCTCTTCCTTTGAAGAGGGGCATGACCGCGGCAGCTTTCCAATTCTTGGGGATCTCAGATGATACGAAAGAGGTTGAACAGGCTAGGAATAGGGGTTGCAACAATTTCAGCTGATAATTTTAGAAAGAGAGAGTCCAGATTGTCTAGCCAGGCTGATTTGTAGGGGTTCAGATTTTACAGCTCTTTCAGAACATCAGCTATCTGGATTTGAGTGAAGGAGAAGTGGGGAGGCTTGGGAAAGTTGCTGTGGAGGGTGCAGGGCTGTTGACCGGGGTAGGGGCAGCCAGGTGGAAAGCATGGCCAGTCGTAGAAAAATTATTCTCCATGGACTTCAGTGTCCCAGAACTTTTTGGAGTTTGTGCTGCAATAGGCAAATGTCTGTTTGAAAAAGCTAGCCTTTGCTTTCCCAACTTCCTTTGTCTTTTGGTTCCTAACTTCCCTGAAAAGTTGCATATCGCGAGGGCTATTTGATGCTAATGCAGTATGCCACAGAATGTTTTTGTGCCGGTCAAGTGCAGTCAGGTCTGGAGTGAACCAAGGGCTATATCTGTTCCTGGTTCTGCATTTTTTGAATGGGGGATGCTTATTTAAGATAGTGAGGGAAGCACTTTTAAAGAATAACCAGGCATCTTCTACTGACGGAATGAGGTCAATATCCTTCCAGGATACCCGGGCCAGGTCGATTAGAAAGGCCTGCTCGCTGAAGTGTTTTAGGGAGCATTTGACAGTGATGAGGGGTGGTCGTTTGACCGCAGACCCATTACGGACGCAGGCAATGAGGCAGTGATCGCTGAGATCCTGGTTGAAGACAGCAGAGGTGTATTTGGAGGGCATGTTGGATAGGATGATATTGTCTCTGTTTACAGATTTGGGGTTGGACCTGGTAGGTTCATTTATAATTTGTGTTAGATTGAGGGCATCAAGCTTAGATTGTAGGATGGCCGGGGTGTTAAGCATGTCCCACTTTAGGTCACCTAACAGCACGATCTCTGAAGATAGATGAGGGGCAATCAATTCACATATGGTGTCCAGGGCACAGCTGGGGGCAGAGGGTGGTCTATAGCAAGGGGCAACAGTGAGAGACTTGTTTCTGAAAATGTGGATTTTTAAAAGTACAAGCTCAAATTGTTTGAGCACAGACCTGGATAGTAAGACAGAACTCTGCAGGCCATCTCTGCAGTAGATTGCAACTCCGCCCCCTTTTGACAGTTCTATCTTATTGGAAAATGTTATAGTTAGGGATGGAAATGCAGGGTTTATGGTGGTCTTCCTAAGCCAGGATTCAGACACGGCTAGGACATCCGGGTTGGCAGAGTGTGCTAAGGCAGTGAATAAAACAATCTTAGGGAGGAGGCTTCTAATGTTAACATGCATGAAACAAAGGCTTTTACGGTTACAGAAGTCAACAAATGAGAGCGCCTGGGGAATGGGAGTGGAGCTAGGCACTGCAGGGCCTGGATTAACCTCTACATCACCAGAGGAACCGAGGAGGAGTAGGATAAGGGTACGGCTAAAGGCTATAAGAACTGGTCGTCTAGTACGTTCGGAACAGAGAGTTAAAGGAGCAGGTTTCTGGGCATGATAGAATAGATTCAAGGCATAATGTACAGACAAAGATATGATAAGATGTGAATACAGTGGAGGTAAACTTATGCATTGAGTGACGATGAGAGAGATATTGTCTCTAGAAACATTTAAACCAGGTGAGGTCACCATGTGAGGTGGAACTAAAGGGTTATCTAAGGTGTGTTGAGCAGGGCTAGAGGCTTTACAGTGAAATAAAGCAATAATTACTAACCAAAACAGCAATGGACAAGGCATATTGATATTAGGGAGAGGCATGCGTAGCCGAGTGATCATAGGGGTCTAGTGAGTGGCTCGGCAGGCCGGAGACACGGCGATTCAGGCAGCTAGCGGGCCGGGGCAAGCAAGCTAGTAGAAGGGCCTTAGAGGGACGTTGTGACAGAAGAAGTCTGTTGTAGCTCCCTCGTGCTGTTACGTCGATAGACCAGTCGTCGTGGATCAGCAGGGCTCTGTGGTAAAAGGGTCCAGGCCAATTGGAAAAATAGGTATAGTGGCCAAAGAATTTGTCTGTTGGGCCTCTTAAGCTAACAGTCCGATATGATCTAGACAGTTAGCAGGCTAGCAGATGGGCACTCAGGGGACGTCACAACGGAGGAGCCAGTTGAAAAAACCCCTCGGGCTAATTAAGTTGGTAGTCCAGTCGTTATGGATCGGCGGGGGTCCAGACAAATTGGCAAAATGGGTATTGTAGCCCAAGGAGTGGCTGATGGACCTCTTCGGCTATGCAGACTGGCGAGAGTTGTCCAGGTTAAAGGTAGCTGATGACCGCTACCAGTGACTGATGACCGCTAGCAGTGGCTAGCTGACTACTAGGTAGTAGCTAGTTAGCTGGCTAGCTTCTGTTGGGGGTTCTGGTTCAAAAGTAAAGAAAATAGCAGATCCATACCACATTGGGTGAGGCGGATTGCAGATTGTATGTTGAAGTTGAGGTTTGGAAAAATATATTTGTTAATATATGCGAAGAAAAAAGATTTTAAAAGATATATACACGGGGCACGACAAGAATTCATCAGTAATAATGTCATCATTCAGCTTTCTGGTGTAAGAGAACTAAAAACAGATTTATTTAACTCCGTAGAGACCAAAGGAATTTCCAGAGTTATCCATCCCTGAGACCTGATGTGGTAACTATTAAGTCTAAAGTTGAATAGACTTTTTGTAAAAGGACTTTTTGTAAAATGAAAACATAGCTATGCGTCAACCAACATGACATCAAAGAGGGCCAACCGTCTTCCTGGTAGAGAATACAGTGATGAGCACTAAAACTGTCACCCGTAATGAAGAGCAGTGCGCTATAATCAACTGCATGTAACAGCTGTAATGAGGTGGCAGCTACGTTCATATACAGTAGATGACGTCGCCATAGTCTAGGACCGATAGGAGCGTCGACAGAATAATCTGCTTTCCACGATTTAGTGAGAGGCAGTACCTATTTCTATAGAAGAAGCCCATTTTAATTCTCTGCTTCTTTATTAAGTCATCAATATGCTTTTCAACTTTACAGATGCACAGATATTTGTAAGCAGGAACACGATCAACATGGACACGATCCAAAGTACATATGATCAAATCATCGGAGTTATTGGTGTGCACTCTAGAGAACAACATATACAGTGGGGCAAAACAGCATTTGGTCAGCCACCAATTGTGCAAGTTCTCTCACTTAAAAAGATGAGAGAGGCCTTCAATTTTCATCATAGGTACACTTCAACTATGAGAGACTAAATGAAAGAAAAAAAATCCAGAAAATCACATTGTAGGATTTTTAATGAATTTATTTGCAAATTATAGTGGAAAATAAGTATTTGGTCAATAACAAAAGTTTATCTCAATACTTTGTTATATACCCTTTGTTGGCAATGACAGAGGTCAAACATTTTCTGTAAGTCTTCACAAGGTTTTCACACACCATTGCTGGTATTTTGGCCCATTCCTCCATGCAGATCTCCTCTAGAGCAGTGATGTTTTGGGGCTGTTGCTGGGCAACACAGACTTTCAACTCCCTCCAAAGATTTTCTATGAGGTTGAGATCTGGAGACTGGCTCCAGGACCTTGAAATGCTTCTTACGAAGCCACTCCTTCGTTGCCCGGGCGGTGTGTTTGGGATCATTGTCATGCTGAAAGACCCAGCCACGTTTCATCTTCAATGCCCATGCTGATGGAAGGAGGTTTTCACTCAAAATCTCACGATACATGGCCCCATTCATTCTTTCCTTTACACGAATCAGTCGTCCTGGTCACTTTGCAGAAAAACAGCCCCAAAGCATGATGTTTCCACCCCCATGCTTCACAGTAGGTATGGTGTGCCTACTTGCCTTCTAGGCAAGTCTATTGTTCTGCTAATAGCCCTGCTAATAGTCATAATGGTGCTGGACCATGTGTCTTTTAAAGAGTATTTTCCAGTAAGCAACAATTTGTTAACCTTCATTAACCTACTTTGTTCCAATATTTCTGTCATTCAGTGATATTTATTCCCATAGTAATTCGTTATGTATCCATAAGGAAATAAACATCTGCATTTTGAAAGAGTATTTGTATCATTATTTTATTAACGAAAGCATTAAGGTGCTGATGAAGCAATACAGTACTTACAGTGCTATGCTTTGTCCGACATTTTGTGGTTGCATGATGTTACGTACCTCTTAGAGGAGGGAACGCAACACCCCGCTACATCTCAACTTCCCGATGAGTGAAAAAAGTATGTGATCTGATCGTAGGTGTGGGGAAGGATGACAGAAGCAGAGAAAAATACAGTTTACAGGGAATTTATTATTCCTTAATAACACGGTAATATGGGGTGGACGGAACTCCAAAGTGTTTCCTTTCAAATGGTACCAATAATATGTATTTATTTATCTGTTATTTTACCAGGTAAGTTGACTGAGAATACGTTCTCATTTGAAGCAACGACCTCTGGGAATAGTTACAGGAGAGAGGAGGGGGGATGAATGAGCCAATTGTAAACTGGGGATTATTAGGTGACCGTGATGGTTTGAGGGCCAGATTGGGAATTTAGCCTGAACACCGGGGTTAACACCCCTACTCTTACGATAAGTGCCATGGGATCTTTAATGACCTCAGAGAGTCAGGACACCCGTTTAACGTCCCATCCGAAAGACAGCACCCTACACAGGGCAGTGTCCCCAATCCCTGCCCTGGGGCATTGGGATATTATTATTTTTTAGACCAGAGGAAAGAATGCCTCCTACTGGCCCTCCAACACCACTTCCAGCAGCATCTAGTCTCCCATCCAGGAACTGACCAGGACCAACCTTGCTTAGCTTCATAAGCAAGCCAGCAGTGGTATGCAGGGTGGTATGCATATCAGAGAGTCAGGACACCCGTTTAACGTCCCATCCGAAAGACAGCATGCAATATGCATAGCCTCGCTTCAGGCAGTTAGATTTGGGTATGTAATATTAGGTGAAAATTGGAAAAAAAAGGGGCGGATCCTTAAGTTAAGCACTCGGATATAGCATCAATAACATCAGTTATGGCATCAGGGGGAGCGGAAAATCCCAGCAACACATAAATGTGCATTCTGGTTTATGGACATAGGTGCTCAAATGTCTTGATTATGTTAAGTGACCTAATCTTGGTTCTAACTGTTTACGTTTATAATTACGTGGACAGACAGACAGACGGACGGACGGACGGACGGACGGACGGACGTATCTTATTTACAGAGATACTGGGGGAAGATGTTTTGCTTTTAAGTCGGTTCTTATTAAAATGTTTAGAGCATTTTGAAAATAATACATTTTATCGAGAGGCTGTTTAGGCAAAGGGATGCACTTTGCGTGTGTGCAGACATGCATCAGAGTGTGTGATAATGAGTAGTTTTTGTATGTTTCCCCCTGAGAATTAAGTTGAACATTCTTGAAATAAAGAAGTGATTCATTAAGGATCCGCCCCTTTTTTTCAATTTTCGCCTAAAACAACATACTCAAATCTAACTGCCTGTAGCTCAAGACCTGAAGCGAAGGTATGCATAGTCTTGATACCATTTGAAAGGAAACACTTTGAAGTTTGTGAAAATGTGAAACTAATGTAGGAGAATATAACACATTAGATCTGGTAAAAGTTAATACAAAGAAAAATACAATTGTTTTGTATTTTTTTGTACCATCTTTGAAATGCAAGATAAAGGCCATAATGTATTATTCCAGCCCAGGCGCAATTTGGATTTTGGCCTCTAGATGGCAGCAGTGTATGTGCAAAGTTTTAGACTGATCTAATGAACCATTGCAATTATGTTCAACTTTTTGTATCAAGACTGCCCAAATGTGCCGAATTGGAATATCAATAACTTTTCAAGTTCATAACTGTGCACTCTCCTCAAACAGTAGCATGGTATTATTTCACTGTAATAGCTACTGTAAATTGGACAGTGCAGTTAGATGAACAGGAATTTAAGCTTTCTGCCAATATCAGATATGTCTATGTCCTGGGAAATGTTCTTGTTACTTACAACCTCATGCTAATCACATTAGCACACATTAGCTCAACCGTCCCGTGGGTGGGAGACCGATCTGTAGAGATCCTTAAGAGGTTTTAAAATGTTCTCCTGTGTTCAGTTGTTGATATCTTTCTCTTCCGTTCTTCCATCATATTCTTCCGTCTGCCTCTCTTCCCTCTCCTCCTGTCTCTCTTCCCTCTCCTCCTGTCTCTCTTCCCTCTCCTCCTGTCTCTCTTACCCTCTCCTCCCGTCTCTCTTCCCTCTCCTCCCGTCTCTCTTCCCTCTCCTCCCGTCTCTCTTCCCTCTCCTCCCGTCTCTCTTCCCTCTCCTCCCGTCTCTCTTCCCTCTCCTCCCGTCTCTCTTCCCTCTCCTCCCGTCTCTCTTCCCTCTCCTCCTGTCTCTCTTCCCTCTCCCCCTGTATGTTCCTTCTCCTCCTGTCTCTCTTCCCTCTCCCCCTGTATGTTCCTTCTCCTCCTGTCTCTCTTCCCTCTCTTCCTGTCTCTCTTCCCTCTCCCCCTGTCTGTTCCTTCTCCTCCTGTCTCTCTTCCCTCTCCTCCTGTCTCTCTTCCCTCTCCTCCTGTCTCTCTTCCCTCTCCTCCTGTCACTCTTCCCTCTCCCCCTGTATGTTCCTTATCCTCCTGTCTCTCTTCCCTCTCTTCCTGTCTCTCTTCCCTCTCCCCCTGTATGTTCCTTCTCCTCCTGTCTCTCTTCCCTCTCCTCCTGCCTCTCTCCTCCTCATATGTTGAGATGGTACTGAAGTAATGCATTCTGTTATCCATAAGACACTGTAAGCTGTGTGACATGACACCTGTGTCCCTGCCACCGTTCACTGTCATACATCAAGCGACAGATTATACAATGTTATACTATATGTAACAGATTATGATCCGACTAAGATGTTGTTGAGTTGGAGCAGAGCAGAGAAGATGTAATCTGACAGATGGTTATAATCTGAAGAAACCAAATGTTGAAACTGTTTGTAGACCTCTCAGGTTATCTGCATAGACAAGTGTTGTGTGTGGGTGTGGGTGTGTGTAGGGGTGTGGGTGTGGGTGTGTGTGTGTGTGTGTGTGTGGGGGGGGGTGGGTGTGTGTAGGGGTGTGGGTGTGGGTGTGTGTGGGGGGGTGGGTGTGGGGGGGTGTGTGTGGGGGGGTGGGTGTGGGGGGGTGGGTGTGTGTAGGGGTGTGGGTGTGGGTGTGTGTGCATTTTAAATGTTTTTGTCCTATGAAGATTTTGTGGCACGGAGAATTATAATTATTGTGTTGTGTGTGTGTTTGTGTGTGTGACTCTGTGATGACTCATCTCTCTAGGGAAATCTGTCTGGGGCACAACTCCCTGACTCCAGTGGTACAGTATTACCAGTTCACTGTTTCCTCCCTCCCTCCTGACAACTGGTTTACCGGTTTACAGTTTCACCACTGGTGCAGGCCTGACTGACTCTCAGAGCTGAGCCTCGCAAGCATGACAAGACGATTTTACACACACACACACTCACACACACACCACTCTGATCTTTTTAGCCCACCGCCTGTGTGTAATCACGTTAATCAAACGCTTCCTCAATGTTTCTTATTCACTTACTTCTCCAGGCCCCGACCTCACAGAGACTAGATTCAGTCCTTCCATCTCACAGATACAGGCTTCAGCCCCACACCCCGCAGATACAGGCTTCAGCCCCACACCCCGCAGAGACTGGCTTCAGTCCCCCACCTCACAGAGACTGGCTTCAGTCCCCCACCTCACAGAGACTGGCTTCAGTCCCCCACCTCACAGAGACTGGCTTCAGTCCCCCACCTCACAGAGACTGGCTTCAGTCCCCCACCTCACAGAGACTGGCTTCAGTCCCCCACCTCACAGAGACTGGCTTCAGTCCCCCACCTCACAGAGACTGGCTTCAGCCCCCCATCTCACAGAGGCTGGCTTCAGCCCCCCACCTCACAGAGACCAGCTTCAGCCCCCCATCTCACAGAGTCTGGCTTCAGCCCCCCACCTCACAGAGGCTGGCTTCAGCCCCCCACCTCACAGAGACTGGCTTCAGCCTCTCACCTCACAGAGACTGGTTTCAGTTCTTCCACCTCACAGATACTGGTTTCAGTCCTTCCACCTCACAGATACTGGTTTCAGTCCTTCCACCTCACAGAGACTGGCTTCAGCCCCCCAACTCACAGAGACTGGCTTCAGCCCCACACCCCACAGAGACTGGCTTCAGTCCCCCACCTCACAGAGACTGGCTTCAGTCCCCCACCTCACAGAGACTGGCTTCAGTCCCCCACCTCACAGAGACTGTCTTCAGTCCCCCACCTCACAGAGACTGGCTTCAGCCCCCCATCTCACAGAGGCTGGCTTCAGCCCCCCACCTCTCCCTGACTCCAGCACAACTCCCTGACTCCAGTGGTACAGTATTACCAGTTCACCGTTTCCTCCCTCCCTCCTGACAACTGGTTTACCGGTTTACAGTTTCACCACTGGTGCAGGCCTGACTGACTCTCAGAGCTGAGCCTCGCAAGCATGACAAGACGATTTTACACACACACACACTCACACACACACCACTCTGATCTTTTTAGCCCACCGCCTGTGTGTAATCACGTTAATCAAACGCTTCCTCAATGTTTCTTATTCACTTACTTCTCCAGTCCCCGACCTCACAGAGACTAGATTCAGTCCTTCCATCTCACAGATACAGGCTTCAGCCCCACACCCCGCAGAGACTGGCTTCAGCCCCCCATCTCACAGAGGCTGGCTTCAGCCCCCCACCTCACAGAGACCAGCTTCAGCCCCCCATCTCACAGAGTCTGGCTTCAGCCCCCCACCTCACAGAGGCTGGCTTCAGCCCCCCACCTCACAGAGACTGGCTTCAGCCTCTCACCTCACAGAGACTGGTTTCAGTTCTTCCACCTCACAGATACTGGTTTCAGTCCTTCCACCTCAAAGATACTGGTTTCAGTCCTTCCACCTCACAGAGACTGGCTTCAGCCCCCCACCTCACAGAGACTGGCTTCAGCCCCACACCCCACAGAGACTGGCTTCAGTCCCCCACCTCACGGAGACTGGCTTCAGTCCCCCACCTCACAGAGACTGGCTTCAGTCCCCCACCTCACAGAGACTGTCTTCAGTCCCCCACCTCACAGAGAATGGCTTCAGTCCCCCACCTCACAGAGACTGGCTTCAGCCCATCATCTCACAGAGGCTGGCTTCAGTCCCCCACCTCACAGAGACCAGCTTCAGCCCCCCATCTCACAGAGGCCGGCTTCAGCCACCCACCTCACAGAGACTGGTTTCAGTCCTTCCACCTCACAGATACTGGTTTCAGTCCTTCCACCTCACAGAGACTGGCATCAGCCTCCCACCTCACAGAGACTGGCTTCAGCTTCCCATCTCACAGAAGCTGGCTTCAGCCTCCCACCTCACAGAGACTGGCTTCAGCCTCCCACCTCACAGAGACTGGCTTCGGCCTCCCACCTCACAGAGACTGGCTTCAGCCTCCCACCTCACAGAGACTGGCTTCAGCCTCCCACCTCACAGAGACTGGCTTCAGCCTCCCACCTCACAGAGGTTGGCTTCAGCCTCCAACCTCACAGAGACTGGCTTCAGTCCTTCCAACTCACAGAGACTGGCTTCAGTCCTTCCACCTCACAGAGACTGGCTTCAGTCCTTCCACCTCATAGAGACTGGTTTCAGTCCTTCCACCTCACAGAGACTGGCTTCAGCCTCCCACCTCACAGAGATTGGTTTCAGTCCTTCCACCTCACAGAGACTGACTTCAGCCTCTCACCTCACAGAGACTGGCTTCAGCCTCCCACCTCACAGAGACTGGCTTCAGCCTCCCACCTCACAGAGACTGGTTTCAGTCCTTCGGCCTCACAGAAATTGGCTTCAGCCTCCCACCTCACAGAGACTGGCTTCAGTCCTTCCACCTCACAGAGACTGGTTTCAGTCCTTCCACCTCACAGAGACTGGTTTCAGTCCTTCCACCTCACAGAGACTGGCTTCAGCCTCCCACCTCACAGAGATTGGTTTCAGTCCTTCCACCTCACAGAGACTGGCTTCAGTCCTTCCCCCTCACAGAGACTGGCTTCAGCCCCCCATCTCACAGAGACTAGCTTCAGCCTCTCACCTCACAGAGACTGGCTTCAGCCTCCCACCTCACAGAGACTGGCTTCAGTCCTTCGGCCTCACAGAGACTGGCTTCAGCCTCTCACCTCACAGAGACTGGCTTCAGCCTCCCACCTCACAGAGACTGGTTTCAGTCCGTCGGCCTCACAGAGACTGGCTTCAGCCTCTCACCTCACAGAGACTGGCTTCAGCCTCCCACCTCACAGAGACTGGCTTCAGCCTCCCACCTCACAGAGACTGGCTTCAGCCTCTCACCTCACAGAGACTGGCTTCAGTCCCCCACCTCACAGAGACTGGTTTCAGTCCTTCGGCCTCACAAAGAGACTGGTTTCAGTCCTTCCACCTCACAGATACTGGTTTCAGTCCTTTCACGTCACAGAGACTGGCTTCAGTCCCCCTCCTCACAGAGACTGGCTTCAGTCCCCCACCTCACAGAGACTGGCTTCAGCCCCCCACCTCACAGAGACTGTCTTCAGCCTTCCACCTCACAGAGACTGGTTTCAGTCCTTCCACCTCACAGAGACTGGCTTCAGCCCCTCACCTCACAGAGACTGGCTTCAGCCCCCCACCTCACAGAGACTGGCTTCAGCCCCCCACCTCAGAGAGACTGGCTTCAGTCCCCCATCTCACAGAGAGACTGGTTTCAGTCCTTCGGCCTCACAGAGAGACTGGTTTCAGCCCCCCACCTCACAGAGACTGGCTTCAGCCCCCCACCTCACAGAGACTGGCTTCAGCCCCCCACCTCACAGAGACTGGCTTCAGCTTCCTGTGTGATTGGCAGCCAGTAGCATCTGCTACTACCCACACTGCAGTACTGTGCCTTTGTTTGAGGTATTCATGTGTGTTTGGTGGCCTAGATTCAGAACAGCAATAGGAAACAACAGCAGGAGTTGTAGGACTGAAAGGATTCTCTTACTTACTAGTACCTATAGTACAAATCAGTGTTGTGTTCGAGACCACCTAAAACAAGACTGAGTCAAGACCAGAGCAAATCAAAACCGAGACCGGGACAGGGGCGAAGGCGGGGCGAGTCCGATTCAAGACCGAGACTAGAGCAACGCAAGCCCAATTCAAGACCATAACTGTAATTTTGTCAAATTGTCACCATAATAATTCAAAATGTCCAGTATTTCTGTGTTCATATGTCAGAAGAACATATGGATTCTTTCCACATTTAGAATGGGGAACAGAATGCATGCTGAGGGTAAATAGAGCCAATATAAATTATCACTAACCAAACAGGTTTATAAATGTTCACTAACCAAACAGGTTTATAAATGTTCACTAACCCAAACAGGTTTATAAATGTTCACTAACCAAACAGGTTTATAAATGTTCACTAACCCAAAAAGGTTTATAAATGTTCACTAACCAAACAGGTGTATGAATGATCACTAACCAAACAGGTTTATAAATGTTCACTAACCAAACAGGTTTATAAATGTTCACTAACCAAACAGGTTTATAAATGTTCACTAACCAAACAGGTTTATAAATGTTCACTAACCAAACAGGTTTATACATGTTCACTAACCAAACAGGTCAGTAAATGTTCACTAACCAAACAGGTTTATAAATGTTCACTAACCAAACAGGTCAGTAAATGATAACTAACCAAACAGGTCAGTAAATGATAACTAACCAAACAGGTGTATGAATGATCACTAACCAAACAGGTGAGTAAATTATCACTGACCAAACAGGTCAGTAAATGATAACTATCCCAAACAGGTTAATAAATTGTCACTAAACACGGTCTACAAAGCAGCGTTGCAGTCCTGGTGAGCCTGGCACATACTGCCATATCCCGTTCAAAGACGCTTTAATATTTTGTCATGTCTCAATGATCTCAAGGCTTAAACATCCTTCTTTAACCTGTCTGCTCCCCTTCATCTACACTGACTGAAGTGTATATCAACACAAGTAAAGGACAGTAATGTTACGAGTAAAGTAGGAGGCCCAGGTTTTAATAGTCTATAAGATATAAATGTGTCGTGAAAGGGAGTGTGGATATCTGGCCTGGCTAAGTGACTTCACGTGCTGAAGGAGATGATAATTATTAGATGTTTTTACTTCGCTGGTCTCGTCGCTGGTCTCGGGAAGAAACGTCAAGTGGTCATTGTCTGAGACCTAGTCAAAAACTATTTAAAAAATGTATCTGACACTGAGACAAGACCGAGACACTCCATATGTGGTCTGAAGACCATACTGGAGTACTACAACACTGGTACAAATACTAGCATACACACCACATCGCAATACTTGCAGTTCTATGACACACAGTATTGCAAATATTAATACTAGTAGCATTTAAAAGCCTCTAAAAGAAATCAGAAATGGTGTGTCTCCTTTGACAGAATATATGATAGAGGAAACTATATTACAACATCCAGATTCAACAGTCCAACGGACGTTTCATCTTCTGACAAAACTCCCCTGTCAAAATAATGTTTCAATTTGTCAGACTTACGCTGGGTGCAGTAGTGTATCTCTACTGTATAGAGAATAAAAGGAGAAATCGTTTATTGTATTCTGAAAGTCATTTAAACTTCAAGCCTTTTTGTGTTAAAAGATACAGACCTGATAGAGATAAAAGGTTCTGCTGTGTGTGCGTGTGTGCGTGCGTGCCAGCGTGCGTGCGTGTGTGCGTGCGCCTCTATAATAGACAGAACAAAGAGGGTTGACAAAGGGCCATGTCATCCTGTGTAAACCTGGGGAAACTTTATTAAACCTTTGTAATAGTGAGATACCAGCAGTGGTGAGGTGTTAACAGTTTTCTGATAGCAGAGTTTCTGTATTTCTGAAGGCGACAAACGCAGGAAGGGTTAAGTTGCGTTATCTGTGTGTGTTTGTGTGTGTGTGTGTGTGAGAGTTTTAGTTTGTCACCATCACACAGCCACAGTTGAGCTGCAGTTATCAGAGGAGTCGTGACCCCGATCAGGGGCCGTCTCTCTGTAGTCTTATCTTAATGAGGCCTCACTTACACAACACCGTGTGTGTGTGTGCCTGCGTGTGAGAGAAAGCGAGAGAGACCTTGAGGAATAGAGTTGTGAACTTCCTGTGAAGAATTTTCAAAGGAGATTCTCCATTGAGTTAGCTTTTTCATCCAAGACTAGGCTAAAACCCTTCATATATACAGTACATTCAGAAAGTATTCAGGCCCCTTGATTTTCTTCACACCTTACTTTACAGCCTTATTCTAGAACGTATTAGATTGTTTTTTTCCCCCTCATCAATCTACAAACAATACCCATAATGACAAAGAAAAAGCTGTAAATGTTTTATTTTTACAAACAGAAATATGACATTTACAAAACTATTCAGACCCTTTACTCAGTACTTTGTTGAAGCACCTTTGGCAGCGATTACAGCCTTGGGTATGATGCTACAAGCTAGGCAAACCTGTATTTGGGAAGTTTCCCCCGGTCTTCAATGCAGATCCTCTCAAGCTCTGTCAGGTTGGATTGGGAGCATCGCTGCACAGCTATTTTCAGGTCTCCCCAGAGATGTTGGATGTCAGGTCCTGAGTGCTCGGGAGCATGAACTCTCTGTACTTTGCTCCGTTCATCTTTCCCTCGATCCTGACTAGTCTCCCAGTCGCTGCAGCTGAAAAACATCCCCACAGCATGATGCTGTCACCACCATGCTTCACCGTAGGGATGGTGCTAGGTTTCCTCCAGATGTGACGCTTGGCATTCAGGCCAAAGAGTTCAATCTTGGTTTCATCAGACCAGAGAATTTGGATAACTCAAAGCGGGCTGTCATGTGCCTTTTACTGAGGAGTGGCTTCCATCTGGCCACTTTACCATAAAGGCCTGATTAGTAGAGTTCTGAAGAGATGGTTGTCCTTCTGGAAGGTACTCCCATCTCAACAAAGGAACTCTAGAGCTCTGTCATAGTGACCATTGGGTTCATGGTCACCTCCCTGACCAAGGCCCTTCTCCCCTGATTGTTCAGTTTGGCCAGGCGGCCAGCACTAGAAAGAGTCATCGTGGTTCCAAACTTCTTCCATTTAACAATGATGGAGACCACTGTGTTCTTGGGGACCTTCAATGCTGCAGACATTTTTTGTACCCTTCCCCAGATCTGTACCTCGACACAATCCTGTCTCGGAGCTCTACAGACAATTCCTTCGACCTCATGGCTTGGTTTTTGCTTTGACATGCACTGTCAAGTGTGGGACCTTATAAAGACAGGTGTGTGCCTTTCCTAATCATGCCCAATCAATAGAATTGACCACAAGTGGACTCCGATCAAGTTGTAGAAACAAGGATGATCAATGGAAACGGGGTCTGAATTCTTATGTAAATGTTTGCTATAATGTTTTTTTAAATGAGGAAAATGTTTTCTTAAATCCATTTTAGAGTAAGGCTGTAACATTACACAATGTGGAAAAAGTCAAAGGGTCTAAATAGTTTTTTATTTTTACCTTTATTTTACTAGGCAAGTCAGTTAAGAACAAATTATTATTTTCAATGACGGCCTAGGAATAGTGGGTTAACTGCCTGTTCAGGGGCAAAATGACAGATTTGTGCCTTGTCAGCTCAGGGATTTGAACTTGCAACCTTTCGGTTACTAGTCCAACACTCTAACCACTAGGCTACCCTGCCGCCCACTACTTCCTGAGTGTAAATACTTTCTACGTGACTGTGAGTAACACTGTTCTACACACTGATTTAGTTAGCATCTTCAGAGTAGCACTGTTCTACACACTGATTTAGTTAGCATCTTCAGAGTAACACTGTTCTACACACTGATTTAGTTAGCATCTTCAGAGTACCACTGTTCTACCACTGATTTAGTTATCATCTTCAGAGTAACACTGTTCTACACACTTATTTTGTTAGCATCTTCAGAGTAACACTGTTCTACACACTTATTTTGTTAGCATCTTCAGAGTAACACTGTTCTACACACTTATTTATTTAGCATCTTCAGAGTAACACTGTTCTACACACTTATTTTGTTAGCATCTTCAGAGTAACACTGTTCTACACACTGATTTAGTTATCATCTTCAGAGTAACACTGTTCTACACACTTATTGAGTTAGCATCTTCAGAGTAACACTGTTCTACACACTTATTGAGTTAGCATCTTCAGAGTAACACTGTTCTACACACTGATTTAGTTAGCATCTTCAGAGTAACACTGTTCTACACACTGATTTAGTTAGCATCTTCAGAGTAACACTGTTCTACACACTGATTTATTTAGCATCTTCAGAATAACACTGTTCTACACACTGATTTATTTAGCATCTTCAGAGTAACCCTGTTCTACACACTTATTTTGTTAGCATCTTCAGAGTAACACTGTTCTACACACTTATTTAGTTATCATCTTCAGAGTAACACTGTTCTACACACTGATTTTGTTAGCATCTTCAGAGTAACACTGTTCTACACACTTATTGAGTTAGCATCTTCAGAGTAACACTGTTCTACCACTGATTTAGTTATCATCTTCAGAGTAACACTGTTCTACACACTGATTTAGTTATCATCTTCAGAGTAACACTGTTCTACACACTGATTTAGTTATCATCTTCAGAGTAACACTGTTCTACACACTTATTGAGTTAGCATCTTCAGAGTAACACTGTTCTACACACTTATTGAGTTAGCATCTTCAGAGTAACACTGTTCTACACACTGATTTAGTTAGCATCTTCAGAGTAACACTGTTCTACACACTGATTTAGTTAGCATCTTCAGAGTAACACTGTTCTACACACTTATTGAGTTAGCATCTTCAGAGTAACACTGTTCTACACACTGATTTAGTTAGCATCTTCAGAGTAACACTGTTCTACACACTGATTTAGTTAGCATCTTCAGAGTAACACTGTTCTACACACTGATTTAGTTAGCATCTTCAGAGTAGCACTGTTCTACACACTTATTTTGTTAGCATCTTCAGAGTAGCACTGTTCTACACACTTATTTTGTTAGCCTCTTCAGAGTAACACTGTTCTACACACTGATTTAGTTAGCATCTTCAGAGTAACACTGTTCTACACACTGATTTAGTTAGCATCTTCAGAGTAACACTGTTCTACACACTGATTTAGTTAGCATCTTCAGAGTAACACTGTTCTACACACTGATTTAGTTAGCATCTTCAGAGTAACACTGTTCTACACACTGATTTAGTTTGCATCTTCAGAGTAACACTGTTCTACACACTTATTTATTTAGCATCTTCAGAGTAACACTGTTCTACACACTGATTTAGTTAGCATCTTCAGAGTAACACTGTTCTACACACTGATTTAGTTAGCATCTTCAGAGTAACACTGTTCTACACACTGATTTAGTTAGCATCTTCAGAGTACCACTGTTCTACCACTGATTTAGTTATCATCTTCAGAGTAACACTGTTCTACACACTTATTTTGTTAGCATCTTCAGAGTAACACTGTTCTACACACTTATTTTGTTAGCATCTTCAGAGTAACACTGTTCTACACACTGATTTAGTTAGCATCTTCAGAGTAACACTGTTCTACACACTTATTTAGTTAGCATCTTCAGAGTAACACTGTTCTACACACTGATTTAGTTAGCATCTTCAGAGTAACACTGTTCTACACACTGATTTAGTTAGCATCTTCAGAGTAGCACTGTTTGTTGATTAAAATGTCTGTTCCCTTTTGAGATCTTCAAAGAGATCGAGGGAGAGAGGAAGACAGACGGAGATGGGAGAAAGACAGGCTTTATGAAATGGAGAGAGAGTGATAAGTGACCGTGATTTTGAGTGACGAGGCGTATGTGATGTGTAGTGGAATTGACTGTGTGTATCTACAACACAGTTGGCCAGTGTCACCTTAATTGCAGAGGACGGGCTCATAGTAATGGCTGGAATGGAATTAACGGAATGGTATCAAACACATCAAACACCTGGTTTACATGTGGTTGATACCATTCCATTGAGTCCAATCCAGCCATTATTATGAGCTGTCCTCCCCTCCGCTCCCTCCTGTGGTCTACAGTATGCAGTATGTATCTCTTAGAATGACAGTTTGTCATTAGGTAAATCGAATAGTACTTATGTCATTATTTGAGGGAGCTAATCATAGGGGTAGATAGGGGTTAATCTAATGACCTACTAATCATTGTGATGCTGTCATTTATTGAAAGGTTAATTCAAGTGGTAATTATTATATCTGTCTAGAGGTGTGTACCGATATAGAGTGGTGTAGGCAATACCTGCAGATAGATAGATATCAATCCTTCATCTCCATAACACCTAATCTGATGCTAATCTAATGCTAATCTCATTGTGATCTGATGCTAATCTGATGCTAATCTGTGTGTATGTAAAATCAAATTCAATTTTATTTGTCACTTTCTCCGAATACAGCAGGTGTGCTCTTTACAGTAACATTCTTAATTACAGGCTCTTTCCCAGCAATTTAAAATCAGAAAATAAAAAAACACAATAATGATGCTACAGCTGTAAGAGCTGCAGGTGTGTTTCCAAATCATGTCCAATCAATTGAATTTACCACAGTTGGACTCCAATCAAGTTGTAGAAACATCTCAAGGATGATCAATGGAAACCAAGACGCACCTGAGCTCAATTTCAAGTCTCATAGCAAAGGGTCTGAATAGTTATGTAAATAAGGTATTTCCGTTTTTTATTTTTAATACATTTGCAAACATTTCTAAAAAACCTCTTTACACTTTGTCATTATGGGTTATTGTTTGTAGATGGCTGAGGATTTGTTATTTATTTAATGCATCTTAGAATAAGTCTGTAACGTACCAACATATGCAAACAGCCAAGGGGTCTGAGTACTTTCCTAAGGCACGGTACCTTTGTACGCCTCCTTATCTGTATACCTGCAGAAAACAAAAGTGAGCAGTTCAGTCATCTGCACCCAATACAGCTACCCTTCAACATAATCTTATTGCCTACATATTCTTATCTCTTTGTTGATTGATATCCATTGAATTGTGTCCTTTCTCTGTTTTAGAAAGATTTACACAAACACGAAAAGACAGATGGTATCATCATAAAACAATATCAATGTAGAACATGCAAGGGACAAACCTTACCTTATATTGAGTAGATCTTTACATGCTTTAGCTAAGTGCCTGCACCTGCTGTCCATCTAAATTCAAATCCAAACGTTTCAGTTGGGCAGTTAGGTTCCCCCCCCCCCCCCCCCCCCCCCCACACACACTAAGGATTTTCCTCGATGAACCCCACCTCCTATGGGGTTCTTGGAAGAACCCTTTAGAGGCCATTTTCAGAGACAAGAACTTTACGGTTCTTGTAAGAACTTTGAGGATCTTAGAAGAACCCACGTTGAACCCCTAATTCTTAGTGTGGAAAACCTCCCTGGTCTTTGTGGTTGAATCTGTGTTTTAAATGCACTGTTCGGCTGAGCGACCTTACATATACCTTACTTTACATTTTTGGGGTGTTTTCTTAAAATTGCATTGTTGGTTAAGGGCTTGTAAGTTCTACAACAGTTGTATTCGGTGTGTGTGACAAATACAATTTGATTTGATCATGTTAAACTCGTTTATTTTCTCCTGAATTTATTTAGGTTTGCCATAACAAATGGGTTGAATACATTATTGACTCGAGATGTTTCAACTTTTCATTTTTAATTTGTTTGTCTTTTGGGGTATTGTGTTTAGACCAGTGACCAAACATCTAAATGTAATCCATTTTAAATTCAGGCTGTAACAACAAAATATGGAAAAGTCAATATTCTCTGAAGGCACAGTATGTGTTCATGTCCGTGTGTTTCCTATTGAGAGGTAATCCCTGTAAACAGGAACTGTAGATGAAACAGACATACATATAGATATCATCTCCATAACTTCTCATTTAGGTCTCCATTCAATCTGTACAGCGTGACTGAAATTTAAAGACAAATGTTCCCACATTAGCAGAGACTGCCTTCACCGTAAACTCTGCATATGTCGGCTCAATGTGAAATTACCTTTACATTTCTATAGTGCAATCTGTACCGCAATCTGTACAGCAATCTGTAAGGCAATCTGTACCGTAATCTGTTCCGCAATCTGTACCACAATCTGTACCGCAATCTGTACTGCAATCTGTAATGCAATCTATAACGTAATGTGTACCGCCATCTGTACGACCATCTGTAAGGCCATCTGTAAGGCCATGTGTACCGCAATCCGTAAGGCAATCCGTAGCGCAATCTGTAAAACTTCCGCTATACAGATTGAATACAGCCCCACCAGGTAGAAAACTATCACCCATGGGGGTAGAGAATCTATCACCCACAGGGGTAGAGGACCTATCACCCACAGGGGTAGAGGACCTATCACCCACAGGGGTAGAGGACCTATCACCCACAGGGGTAGAGGACCTATCACCCACAGGGGTAGAGGAACTATCACCCACAGGGGTAGAGGAACTATCCCCCACAGGGTAGAGAAACTATCATCCACAGGGGTAGAGGACCTATCACCCACAGGGGTAGAGGACCTATCACCCACAGGGGTAGAGGAACTATCACCCACAGGGGTAGAGGAACTATCCCCCACAGGGTAGAGAAACTATCATCCACAGGGGTAGAGGAACTATCATCCACAGGGATAGAGGAACGATCACCCACAGGGGTAGAGAAACTATCCCCCACAGGGGTAGAGAAACTATCCCCCACAGGGATAGAGGAACTATCCCCCACAGGGATAGAGGAACGATCATTACACACTCACATCTTCACCCAGGGGGACACATTACAGAGATTGCGAGGAGGTAAGTGTATAAATAAGGAATTGCTCAGTAGGTGTGTGTCCTGTTTGTCTTCCTGTGTGTGTGTGTGTGTGTGTGTGTGTGTGTGTGTGTGTGTGTGTGTGTGTGTAGAAGTTTATGAGCTTTAAGTTGTAGCTACAGCGTTGAATCAGCAGTATATTGTATTTGATGTGACTCCCCTACAGAGCTCACAGCTAAATGGAAACACTAGTAATTACACTGTTTACACCATCATACTAATTATCTGCCCGTGAGAGAGTTTGGGTGTTGTCTGTCTACAGTACATATACTACCAGGATTTAGAGAGGGACAGAGAGAGAGACAGACACGGAGAGGGGAGATGGGGGGGGCAGAGAGAGAGAGAGAAAGAAGGAAGACAGAAAGAGAAAGAGAGAGAGAGAAAGGAAGAAAGAAATAGGGCGAGAGACAGCGAGACAGAGCGAGACAGATACATAGAGAGGTGGGGCAGAGAGAGCAAAAGAAAAGGGAGATTGAGAGAAAGAGAGATATATGGAGAATCTCATGGAAAATAACAGAAACAACTACAAATAAATAAAGCAGAGTATATTCAGCAGGCCAATGTTGCGGCAGGTAGCCTGGCGGTTAGAGCTCTGGGCCAGTCACCAAAATGTTTTGGCAGGTAGCCTGGCGGTTAGAGCTCTGGGCCAGTCACCAAAATGTTTTGGCAGGTAGCCTGGCGGTTAGAGCTCTGGGCCAGTAACCAAAATGTTTTGGCAGGTAGCCTGGCGGTTAGAGCTCTGGGCCAGTAACCAAAATGTTTTGGCAGGTAGCCTGGCGGTTAGAGCTCTGGGCCAGTCACCAAAATGTTTTGGCAGGTAGCCTGGCGGTTAGAGCTCTGGGCCAGTCACCAAAATGTTGCTTCTTCGGGCCGACCAGGTGAAAATTGTACCCTTGAGCAAGGCACTTCATTCTTAATTTGCTCCAGGGGCGGAGTACTACTATAGCTGACTGGGTAAAACAACATATTTTACTGCACCTATTTGGTGTATGGTTGTGTTTATATTTTGTTTAGTATATATTGTAAAAACATATACATTGCATTTGGAAAGTATTCAGCCCCCATTACTTTTCCATATTTTGCTACATTACAGCCTTATTCTAAAATGGGTTAAATCCCCCCCCCCCCGCTCCATCAATCTACACACAATATCCTATACCCTATAATGACTAAGCAAAAAAAGCTTTTTAGACATTTTTGCAAATTTATTACAAATAAAAACATTGAATATCACATTTACATAAAGTATTCAGATCCTTTACTCAGCACTTTGTTGAAGCACCTTTGGCAGCTATTAAAACATTGAGTCTTCTTGGGTATGACGCTACAAGCTTGGCATACCTGTATTTGGGAGTTTCTCCCATTCTTCTCTGAAGATCCTCTCAAGCTCTGTCAGATTGGATGGGGAGTGTCACAGCACAGCTATTTTCAGGTCTTTCCAAAGATGTTTGATTGGGTTCAAGTCCGGGCTCTGGCTGGGCCACTCAAGGACATTCAGAGACTTGTCCTGAAGCCACTCCTGCGTTGTCTTGGCTGTTTGCTGTTGGAAGGTGAACCTTTGCCCCAGTCTGACGTCCTGAGCGCTCTGTTTTCACAAAGGATCTCTTTGTACTTTGCTCCCTTCATCTTTCCCTCGATCCTGACTAGTGTCCCTGTCCCTGCCGCTGAAAAACATTCCCACAGCATGATGCTGCCACCACCATGCTTCACTGTAGGGATGGTATAAGGTTTCCTCCAGAAGTGACACTTGGCATTCAGGCCAAAGAGCTCCGTCTTGGTTTCATCAGACCAGAGAATCTTGTTTCTCATGGTCTGAGAATCCTGTAGGTGCCTTTTGGCAAACTCCAACCTGGCTGTCAGGTGCCTTTTACAGAGGAGTGGCTTCCGTCTGGCCACTCTACCATCAAAGCCTGATTGGTAGAGTGCTGCAGAGATTGTTGTCCTTCTGGAAGGTTCTCCCATCTCCACAGAGGTACTCTGGAGCTCTGTCAGAGTGACCATCGGGTTCTTGGTCACCTCCTTGACCTACCTTTCCCCAGATCTGTGCCTCGACACAATCCTGTCTCTGTGCTCTACGGACATTTCCTTCGACCTCGTGGCTTGGTTTTTGATCTGACATGCGCTGCACTATACAGTATGTAAAAAAGGTATTCCCTCACAGAGCACTGAAAAGGAACGAGTACTTTATCTTGGCACCAGAGCTCAAATGCTTGCTACTTTTTGTCCGACTGCAAAATATGACAGTGCTTTTTCAGGATTGCTTTCATTTTCTCCGAACCCTTGGTGTACTTAGTGCAAAACAATTTTGCATTGTTTTTCTTCTTTGGTTTAGTTTCTAGCAATTACTCTCTTGGTTTTCGAGACATTTTCATCATTGCAGCATTAAGAGTTTTGTACTTGTAGCCTCTGAATTTATGCATCATTTTCTTAGCAGTGCTGTCAAAATCTGACTGGTGGCTACATATTTGTTTTACCCTGCATAACTGGCTATATGGTAGACCATTCTTGAGGGGAAGAGGATGTACACTATCCGCACGTAGCAGGGTATTGCGGTCTGTGGGATTTGTGTATACTGTAAATCTTTATGTAACGCATCACTCTCCTTGATGATCCATAAGTCCAGGTAGTTTATTTTTCTCTCATCAGTCTGCATAGTGAATTTGAGATATTCAGAGTTTGGAATTAATGTATTTCCTGCCGACTTCCTTCCCAGAGTACCATAATCTACCTATCTCTTCCATAGGAGGATTTTAGAAAGTAAGGGGAGTGTCTCTGTTTTGTAAATGAGTGCTTCCTCTAATTGTCCTACATACAGGTTTGCATAGTTGGGAGCAAAAGGGGAATCCATGGCTACACTCCGAATGTGAAGGAAAAAGTCTGATGCAAAGATGAAGTAGTTATTGGATAATGCAAGAGTAGAGTTTCTCTGCTGAAGGAAGTGTTGTAGCGCTTGCAAGCCTCCAGTATGTGGAATGTTAGTCTTCAAGCTCTCCACATCAAAAGTGGCCAGCAGGGTTCCCTGTGGAATCCTTCTTAAGCCCTCTATCAATGAGATCATATGACTAGTGTCTGACATAAGATGGGAGATTTAATTGTTTAATTGGGGTAATCCACAAACTTAGAAATGTTGGCCGTCACAGAGTCAATTGCTGCTACAATGGGTCTACCTGGGGGAGGAGACACTTGTTTATTGTTTGGATAATTTAGAGACTGTATAAAAAGTTGGTATCTTAGTAAATTTCACACATATAGAAATTCACATTATTTTTGGTGATTTGTCCTGATTCCAATTAGCTGTCCATAGTGGATGTGATATTATGCTGATATTGTAGTGTAGGGTCATGATTCAGTTTGTGATAGAAGTCACCTTTAGATGGTTGTTGACAACATTTATTCACATCGTCACATTTGTTTTTTTATTTAAATTCCTTCTCCTTTGTCACATTTTTTTATGATAATCGATGGATCTGACTGTGTCCTTAATAAAAGATAAACACGAACAATACACGTAACGTGAAAACCTAATCAGCCTATTCTGGTGCAAACTAACACAGAGACAGGAACAATCACCCACCAAACACTCAAAGAATTATGGCTGCCTAAATATGGTTCCCAATCAGAGACAACGATAAACACCTGCCTCTGATTGAGAACCACTTCAGGCAACCATAGACTTTTCTAGACAACCCCACTATACCACAATCTCAATACCTACAAAAACCCCAAGACAAAACACACCACATAATTAACCCATGTCACACCCTGGCCTGACCAAAATAATAAAGAAAACACAAAATACTAAGACCAGGGCGTGACAGACAGGGTCTTTTTATTCGGATTAAATGTCAGGAATTGTGAAAAACTGAGTTTAAATGTATTTGGTTAAGATGTATGTAAAATTCCGACTTCAACTGTAGGTCCTGGATTGTAGGAAGCTTGGCCCCGGTGATGTACTGGGCCATAAGCCCTACTGCCGAGCAGTTGCCATATCGGACCATGATGCAACCGGTCAGGATGCTCTCGGGGGAACTGTAGAATTTTTGAGGGGGAAAGGTGTTGTCTTCACGACTGTCCTGGTGTGTTTGGACCATGATGGTTCGTTGGTGATGTGGACACCAAGAAACTTGAAATTCTCGGCCCGCTCCACTAAAGCCACGTTGAAGTTAACCTTTCTCGACAACATTCCTCTGAAAAGGCAGTGCGCGAAATTCAAAAATATATATTTTTAAATATGTAACTTTCACACATTAACAAGTCCAATACAGCAAATGAAAGATCTTGTTATTCTACCAATCATGTCCGATTTAAAAACTGCTTTACAGCTAAAGCACAACATATGATTATGTTAGATTCTCGCCAAGTCGAAAAAACACACAGCCATTTTTCCAGCCAAAGATAGGAGTCACAAAAAGCAGAAATATAGATCAAATTAATCACTAACGTTTGATGATCTTCATCAGATGACACTCATAGGACATCATGTTACACAATACATGTATGTTTTGTTCGATAATGTGCATATTTATTTCCAAAAATATCAGCTTACATTGGCGCCCTACGTGCAGTAATGTTTTGATTCCAAAACATCTGGTGATTTTGCTGAAATACTCATAATAAACATTGATAAAAGATACTAGTGTTATTCACAGAATTAAAGATAGACTCCTTAATGCAACCACTGTGTCAGATTTTTTTTAAACTTTACGGAAAAAGCATAATCCGAGAACGGCGCTCAGAACCCAAAACAGCCAGAGGAATATCCGCCATTTTGGAATCAACAAAGTTAGGAAACAACAACATAAATACTTACTTACCTGTGATGATCTTCATCAGAAGGCACTCCCAGGAATCCCAGTTCGACAATAAATGACTGATTTGTTCCATAAAGTTCCCTCATTTATGTCCAAATAGACACTTGTTGTTAGTGTGTTCAGCCCAGTAATTCATCTTCATGAGGCGCAGGCACTTCATCCAGACAAAAACTCGAAAAGTTCCGTTACAGTCCTTTAGAAACATGTCAAACGATGTATGGAATCAATCGTTAGGATGCTTTTAACATAAAACATCAATAATGTTCCAACCAGATAATTTTTTGTCTTCAGAAAAGCACTGGAACGAGAAGTAACTCTGTCGGGAGCGCACGTCATGAGACCAAGGCTCTCTGCCAGACTACTGACTCAGAGGTCTCATGAGCTCCTCCTTTATAGTAGAATCCTCAAACCAGTTTCTAAAGACTGTTGACATCTAGAGGAAGCCGTACGAAGTGCAACCTCATCCATATCTCAATGTGTATTCGGTAGGCCAAGCTTTGAAAAACTACAAACCTCAGATGTCCCACTGCCTAGTTGGATTTTCCTCAGGTTTTCGCCTGCCATATGAGTTCACAGATATCATTCAAACAGTTTTTAGAATCTTCAGAGTGTTTTCTATCCAATACTAATCATAATATGCATATATTAGCATTAGGGACAGAGTAGGAGGCAGTTTACTCTGGGCACGCTATTCATCCAAAAGTGAAAATGCTGCCCCCTATCCCAAAAAGGTTAATAGGGGCCTGTTTGGCCCGCCTTTTCCTGTAGTCCACGATCATCTCCTTTGTCTTGCTCACATTGAGGGAGAGGTTGTTGTCCTGGCACTACACTTCCAGGTCTCTGACCTCCCTATAGGCTGTATCATCGGTGTCGGTGATCAGGCCTACCACTGTTGTGTCATCAGCAAAGAGTTCCTTGTAACCCAGCCTCCAGTATTTATACTGCAGTAGTTTATGTGTCGGGGGGCTAGGGTCAGTTTGTTATATCTGGAGTACTTCTCCTGTCCTATTCGGTGTCCTGTGTGAATTTAAGTGTGCTCTCTCTAATTCTCTCTTTCTCTCTTTCTTTCTCTCTCTCGGAGGACCTGAGCCCTAGGACCATGCCTCAGGACTACCTGACATGATGACTCCTTGCTGTCCCCAGTCAATCTGGCTGTGCTGCTGCTCCAGTTTCAACTGTTCTGCCTTATAATTATTGGACCATGCTGGTCATTTATGAACTTTTGAACATCTTGGCCATGTTCTGTTATAATCTCCACCCGGCACAGCCAGAAGAGGACTGGCCACCCCACATAGCCTGGTTGCTCTCTAGGTTTCTTCCTAGGTTTTGGCCTTTCTAGGGAGTTTTTCCTAGCCACCGTGCTTCTACACCTGCATTGCTTGCTGTTTGGGGTTTTAGGCTGGGTTTCTGCACAGCACTTTGAGATATCAGCTGATGTACGAAGGGCTATATAAATAAATTTGATTTGAATGGGAAAGACAGCTCTTAAAAACAGACCCCTTCTGACGGGGGCAAATCGTAATGGAATCTAGTCCCCAGGAACAAACTGCTTTGAGCTCATTTCGGGGCTCATATGGACTAGTGAGCTACAGACGGGAATCAGCTATGAACCTCATTAATGAGCCACTTGTGGGGGAGGCAGACAAGACATTTGCTCCGACCACCCATCAATCTCAGCTTCCTGCACCTCTTCCGCTTATTACCTGTGGAAGATGGGGCTTCTAGCAAAGCGTGGATTTCATTGGCTATGCCAGGCGTGATTGTAGGTCTTTCTACCGAAGTCGCGATAGTGCAACCCCATAATATGTTGTACATAATTTGACTGACTGAAAGGGAAGGAATTTTGAGCTTGATGAGTCATAGGTGACTATGGTGACTAGAAAAGACGGAAGTGATGACAGTTTCAGAAATGATGAGCAAGTGTAAGCTATTTGGTTTTGATGAAGGGTTGTGCCTCTCTCTCTCTCTCTCTCTCTCTGCCTCTCTCCTCTCTGCGTCTCTCTCTCTCCTCTCTGCCTCTCTCTCTCTTCTCTGCCTCTCTCTGCCTCTCGCCGCTCTCTCTCTCTTCTCTTCCTCTCTCTCTCTCTTCTCTCTGCTCTCAATTCAAATCAATTCAATTCAAGGGGCTTTATTGGCATGGGAAACATATGTTAACATTGCCAAAGCAAGTGAGGTAGATAATATACAAAACTGAAATAAACAATACAAATGAACAGTAAACATTACACTCACAGAAGATCCAAAAGAATCAACACATTACAAATGTCATATTATGTATATATACAGTGTTGTAACAATGTACAAATGGTTAAAGTACAAAATGGAAAATAAGTAGGCATAAATATGGGTTTTATTTACAATGGTGTTTGTTCTTCACGGGTTGCCCTTTTCTTGTGGCAACAGGTCACAAATCTTACTGCTGTGATGGCACACTGTGGAATTTCACCCAGTAGATATGGGAGTTTATCAAAATTGGGTTTGTTTTCAAATTCTTTGTGGATCTGTGTAATCTGAGGGAAATATGTGTCTCTAATATATTGGGAAGGAGGTTAGGAAGTGCAGTTCAGTTCCCACCTCGTTTTGTGTGCAGTGTGCACATAGCCTGTCTTCTCTTGTGAGCCATGTCTGCCTACGGCGGCCTATCTCAATAGCAAGGCTATGCTCGCTGATTGTGTATATAGTTAAAGGTTTCCTTAAGTTTTGGTCAGTCACAGTGGTCAGGTATTCTGCCACTGTGTACTCTCTGTTTACGGCCAAAAAGCATTCTGGTTTGCTCCATTTTTTTGTTAATTCTTTCCAATGTGTCAAGTAATTATGTTTTTGTTTTCTCTTGATTTGTTTGGGTCTAATGTGTTGCTGTCCTGGGGCTCTGTGGGGTGTGTTTGTGATTGTGAACAGAGCCCTAGCACCAGCTTGCTCAGGGGACTGTTGGTGTTGGTGATGGCTTTGTTATGGAAGGTTTGGGAATCGCTTCCTTTTACGTGGTTGTAGAATTTAACGTCTCTTTTCTGGATTTTGATCATTAGCGGGTATCGGCCTAATTCTGCTCTGCATGCATTATTTGGTGTTCTACGTAGTACACAGAGGATATTTTTGCAGAGTCTCAATTTGATGTTTGCCCCATTTGTGAATCTTTGTTGGTGAGCGGACCCCAGACCTCACAACTATGAAGGGCAATGGGCTCAATGACCGATGCAAGTATTTTTAGCCAGATCCTAATTGGTATGTTGAATTTTATGTTTCTTTTGATGGCATAGAAGGCCCTTCTTGCCTTGTCTCTCAGATCGTCCACAGCTTTGTGGAAGTTACCTGTGGCGCTGATGTTTAGGCCAAGGTACGTATTGTTTTTTGTGTGCTTAGGGCAACAGTGTCTAGATGGAATTTGTATTTGTGGTCCTGGCGACTGGACCTTTTTTGGAACACCATTATTTTGGTCTTACTGAGATTTACTGTCAGGGCCCAGGTCTGGCAGAATCTGTGCAGAATATCTCTCTCTCTCTCTCCTCTCTCCTCTCTCCAGACAGGTATATGTCATGGGAGCTGTCTTCACCCTACAGCAGTGTTATTCTTCTCTTTCTTCAATTCTCTCTCCCTTGTTCCCTTCTCTCGCTATGCTTTAAATGCAAATCTGGAACATTGTAGATTCATGAAATAATGTTCTGAAAAAATTACATTACTTGGGTGTAGGACAGGCACACACACACACACACACACACACGCACACATGCACAACACGCACACTGTCCTCGTTGTTTCCTTTGTATAGTTTGTTTGTTTCTGTGATGAGTTATTCTCTATGTGCATGTGTGTGTGTATATGTGTGTGTGTGCGCCCTTCAAAAGTCAGGCAGGCTTGTCTCCTGAGACAAATTCGCAGGACTAAAATCACCTGTCTTGAATATAGTGCCTCTAGCACTCTGATCTGCCCCTCTATCAGTCTGTTCTGTCCCTCTATCACTCTGATCTGCCCCTCTATCACTCTGTTTTTCTCTCTCTCTCAGCACCCCTCTGAAACGCTTTCAACACCTTGTAGAGTCCATGCCCCGACTAATTTAGGCTATTGAGGCGTCCCCTTTAGCCTAGTGGTTAGAGCGTTGGGTCAATAACTGGAAGTTCGCTGGATCGAATCCCCGAGCTGACGAGGTAAAAATCAGTCATTCTGCCCCTGAGCAGGGCAGTTAACCCACTGTTTCCCGGGCGCCGAAGATGTGGATGTTGATTAAGGCAGCCCTCGCACCTCTCTGATTCAGAGGGTGGTTCGGTTAAATGCGGAAGACACATTTCAGTTGAATACATTCAGTTGGACAACTGACTAGGTATCCCCCTTTCCTTATTCTGAGTGCAAAAGGGGGTGTAACTCTGTATTAGTAAGATGCTCCTAATGTTTTGTACACTTAGTGTATACATTAAAGAGGGTGGGGCTCAAGCTGCATCCCTGTCTCACCCCACAGCCCTTGGAAATAAATCAGCATGTTTTTTTATTAAAATTTTAACTGCACACTTGTTGTTTGTATAAATGGATTTTATAATGTTGTATGTTTTTCCCCCAACACCGCTTTCCATCAATTTATATAGCAGAGTCTCGTGCAAATTGAGTCAGAAGCTTTTTTGAAATCAACGAAGAAGACTACGTTTTTGTTTTTGTTTCCAATAGAATGTTATTTGTCACATGCGCCAAATACAACAAGTGTAGATTTTGCCGTGAAATACGTACTTACGAGCCCTTTACCAACTAGAAAACAAGAAAATAGAGTAGCACAATACTGTCAATTAGGTCACCACTGGTTATGTTATATACTGCCATGCTTGCATTGTTCTGTCTCTCGCACATCCTGGACAAGTATATTTGATTTTTGTTGGGTGTGTATTTTGCAGATTGCTTTGGTGTAGACTACTGCCATTTGATTCGAGAGCTTGAACCTATGTCCTGGGCATTCATTTATTCATGATCTATTGAGGTAATTACATTGGTGTCAGAAGTAAAAAATCAAATTGAGCTAGCTAGCTAGCTAGCTGACTAACGTGTGTGGTGGATTTAGCGTAGCAGAGAAAAAGGACTGAATATGCTTTGTGGTAGTCTGAGAGTGAAGGGGGAGGCGAGGGAGCGAAGGAGGTGCGTGTGCTCCGAAATCAGAGGATCTGGCTGAGGCGTTCGTGAGGACATCGGGGCACAAAGCACGTTTGAGTGAGACTGCTAGCCGAATGGCGGCTGAAGCGGGCATGGGTGCATCTTCCTCTGTTCTTCGCCTGGATTCTGCTGGGCGGACCGAATGTGTGATGTTGACAGTGCATGCTGGGCCGCAGGGTGTAAACAAACACGGGGGACCCCAGTCCCAAAAAGCATCCATATCTGTTAAGACCCCGGAGTACTCAGGTGAGGCGGATTGGGAAGCTTTTCATGCCCAGTTTGAACTGTTATCTCATTCAGGGGAGTGGTCTGATGAAGACAAGGCACTTCAGCTTTGTGCCTCACGGACGATGCTTTGTTCTGTTTGATATTGATTAGCCTGGAGGACAGACGTGATTATGGGACTTTAGTTGGAGCACTGATTAGACGCTTTGGACATTGTGTACAGCCCGGGCTGCTGCGCCCCAAGCTGAGTAATAGACGCAGGCAGCCTGGGGAGCCACTACGGGCGCTAGCTTAATTACATTGCGAGCCTCAGCAGGCATACGCTTACATGCCCCCACTCCGTGCAGAGCGAGCTGGTACGTGACCAGTTCATACAAGCGCTCTCTCTTCTACGGAGCTTCGCACTCAGACCCAGATGGCTCATCCCGAGTCATTTCAGAAAGACTTGGAGATGACTTTGGAGAGGGAGATTGTGTGGGCTGGGGCTTCAGTGGGGGCTTCAGCTGGGGCTTCAGTGGGGGTGTGTGGAGATACACCTACTGTGTGGGCTGTGATGCACAGCAGCCCAGAGATGGGGAAGCCTGCAAGGGTGGTTGAAATTACTGAACTAGTTTGTGCTGTAACACGACAGACAGCACGCAACACACAGACAGCACTCAACACACAGACAGCACTCAACACACAGACAGCACTCAACACACAGACAGCACTCCACACACAGACAGCACTCAACACACAGACATCACTCAACACACAGACAGCACTCAACACACAGACAGCACTCAACACACAGACAGCACTCCACACACAGACAGCACTCAACACACAGACAGCACTCAACACACAGACATCACTCAACACACAGACAGCACTCAACACACAGACAGCACTCAACACACAGACAGCACTCCACACACAGACAGCACTCAACACACAGACAGCACTCAACACAAAAACAGCACTCCACACACAGACAGCACTCCACACACAGACAGCACTCAACACACAGACAGCACTCAACACACAGACAGCACTCAACACACAGACAGCACTCAACACACAGACAGCACTCCACACACAGACAGCACTCAACACACAGACAGCACTCAACACGCAGACAGCACTCCACACGCAGACAGCACTCCACACGCATACAGCACTCCACACACAGACAGCACTCCACACACAGACAGCACTCCACACACAGACAGCACTCTACACACAGACAGCACGCAACACACACTCTGGCCCCATGGTCTGCTGGGGTTGTGGCCAGCTAGGCCACTGGGTGGGGCACTGCAGGCTCTTGGAGAGGATGGGGGAGGTGATGTACCGGATTCAGCTGCCTTCCAGAGGGAGAAAGGTTTCACTGACCGGGACAGGTCAGTCCCACACAGAGAGGCCATTTCTCCTCCACAAACAGCTGGCCTATTTAATTCACCACTTTACAAGCTAGCCAGCTAACTCTTTGAAATAAACATGATTTTTTAAATTATGGGATATGCCAAATAGTGCTACAGACCCATCCTGACTGGCAATTAGCTAACTGTGACCTTTATTTTGGTATTACAGTGTGTAGTCAATTGAAGGGACTAGCCTGTGTTTCATGAAGCCATTAGAAGACTGTTGCTGACTGAGAGGGGGTATGTATAAATTATTTATAATAGATTATGTATAATAAATCTTGGTGATTCAATAGCCTCGTTAATCATTAAATGACTTTTAACACACTATGTTGTGCTCAGTCTGGCAGTAATCCAGAACTATCAGAAGTAGAGGATCTCTCTTTCAGTTGCTGTAGACAACAACTGCATCTAAGTTGTCATTCTACATCATAATGATTATTATGTCTGCATAGAATTTTGTCTTCATTTTGCCAGATTAGCTCATGTTTATTTCTTAAGATTAACTCATGTTTATTTCTTAAGATTAACTCATGTTTATTTCTTAAGATTAACTCATGTTTATTTCTTCAGATTAACTCATGTTTATTTTTTAAGATTAACTCATGTTTATTTCTTAAGATTAACTCATGTTTATTTCTTAAGATTAACTCATGTTTATTTCTTAAGATTAACTCATGTTTATTTCTTAAGATTAACTCATGTTTATTTCTTCAGATTAACTCATGTTTATTTCTTCAGATTAACTCATGTTTATTTCTTAAGATTAACTCATGTTTTTGCTCTTTTTTTTCTTATTCTCTGAAACCAGTCAGCCAACAACCTATACTGTAATTGTGGTACTGTCACGTTCTGCCCTTAGTTCCTTCGTTTTGTCTTTGTTTTAGTATGGTCAGGGCGTGAGTTGGGGTGGGCAGTCTATGTTTGTTTTTCTATGTTGTATGTTGAGTTTGGCCTGGTATGGTTCTCAATCAGAGGCAGGTGTCGTTAGTTGTCTCTGATTGAGAATCATAATTAGGCAGCCTTTTCCCACCTGTGTTTGGTGGGTGATTGTTTTCTGTGTCTGTGTCTTCCACACGGAACTGTTTCGGTCTTCCTTTCTGTCTTTCTCTTTGTTATTTGTGTAGTGTTCAGTTTGTATTATTAAAATGGACACATACCACGCTACAAATTGGTCCGACCTCTCTTACTCCTCATCAGAGGAAGACGAATATCATTACAGGTACGTAGCCCAGCGGCTAAGGAGTTGAACCTGTGGCGGAATTGGACCTGTGGCTGAAAGGTGGCCGGTTTGAGTCCCAGGCCTGGTGCTGGAAAAAAAAAATGGGTGAAATTGATCTGGATTCACCTCCTTGAAACATTCCCCATAGCATGGGCCCTTGAACAAGGCCCTTAACCCCAAAACAAGCCTTTCGTCCAGGGGTGATGAATTGAACCTGTGCTCGTCTCAACTGTATATGTGAGGTCTGCTGTTTGGGGGTTTGAGATCGGAGCAGAACACACATTTTCCTTGTTCACTGTAACCAAAATTAACCAAGTTGTATTGTATTGTAAAGAAGTCAGCCAGAGTTGATGTGGGCCATCATTCATACAAAGAGATGCCTCCCTGACCACCGGTGTGCATTTCCAAACTATGCTCTCATATAATGACAATACATTCTAAAAGCTATGCTGGTATTATTTTGTCCATTATTGAATTGTTTATTAAATGAAAACATTAGGAACACCTGCTCTTTCCATTACATAAATTGACCAGGTGAATCCAGGTGAAAGCTATGATCCCTTATTGATGTCATTTCTTAAATCCACTTCAATCAGTATAGATGAAGGAGAGGAGACGGGTTAAAGAAGGATTTTTAAGCCTTGAGACAACTGAGACATGGATTGCGTACAGTGCCTTGCGAAAGTATTCGGCCCCCTTGAACTTTGCGACCTTTTGCCACATTTCAGGCTTCAAACATAAAGATATAAAACTGTATTTTTTTGTAAAGAATCAACAACAAGTGGGACACAATCATGAAGTGGAACGACATTTATTGGATATTTCAAACTTTTTTAACAAATCAAAAACTGAAAAATTGGGCGTGCAAAATTATTCAGCCCCTTTACTTTCAGTGCAGCAAACTCTCTCCAGAAGTTCAGTGAGGATCTCTGAATGATCCAATGTTGACCTAAATGACTAATGATGATAAATACAATCCACCTGTGTGTGATCATTCTCCGTATAAATGCACCTGCACTGTGATAGTCTCAGAGGTCCGTTAAAAGCGCAGAGAGTATCATGAAGAACAAGGAACACACCAGGCAGGTCCGAGATACTGTTGTGAAGAAGTTAAAAGCCGGATTTGGATACAAAAAGATTTCCCAAGCTTTAAACATCCCAAGGAGCACTGTGCAAGCGATAATATTTAAATGGAAGGAGTATCAGACCACTGCAAATCTACCAAGACCTGGCCGTCCCTCTAAACTTTCAGCTCATACAAGGAGAAGACTGATCAGAGATGCAGCCAAGAGGCCCATGATCACTCTGGATGAACTGCAGAGATCTACAGCTGAGGTGGGAGACTCTGTCCATAGGACAACAATCAGTCGTATATTGCACAAATCTGGCCTTTATGGAAGAGTGGCAAGAAGAAAGCCATTTCTTAAAGATATCCATAAAAAGTGTTGTTTAAAGTTTGCCACAAGCCACCTGGGAGACACACCAAACATGTGGAAGAAGGTGCTCTGGTCAGATGAAACCAAAATTGAACTTTTTGGCAACAATGCAAAACGTTATGTTTGGCGTAAAAGCAACACAGCTGAACACATCATCCCCACTGTCAAACATGGTGGTGGCAGCATCATGGTTTGGGCCTGCTTTTCTTCAGCGGGGACAGGGAAGATGGTTAAAATTGATGGGAAGATGGATGGAGCCAAATACAGGACCATTCTGGAAGAAAACCTGATGGAGTCTGCAAAAGACCTGAGACTGGGACGGAGATTTGTCTTCCAACAAGACAATGATCCAAAACATAAAGCAAAATCTACAATGGAATGGTTCAAAAATAAACATATCCAGGTGTTAGAATGGCCAAGTCAAAGTCCAGACCTGAATCCAATCGAGAATCTGTGGAAAGAACTGAAAACTGCTGTTCACAAATGCTCTCCATCCAACCTCACTGAGCTCGAGCTGTTTTGCAAGGAGGAATGGGAAAAAATGTCAGTCTCTCGATGTGCAAAACTGATAGAGACATACCCCAAGCGACTTACAGCTGTAATCGCAGCAAAAGGTGGCGCTACAAAGTATTAACTTAAGGGGGCTGAATAATTTTGCTCGCCCAATTTTTCAGTTTTTGATTTGTTAAAAAAGTTTGAAATATCCAATAAATGTCGTTCCACTTCATGATTGTGTCCCACTTGTTGTTGATTCTTCACAAAAAAATACAGTTTTATATCTTTATGTTTGAAGCCTGAAATGTGGCAAAAGGTCGCAAAGTTCAAGGGGGCCGAATACTTTCGCAAGGCACTGTATGTGTGCCATTCAGAGGGTAAATGGGAAAGAGAAAATATTGAAGTGCCTCTGAACAGGTTATGGTAGTAGGTGCCAGGTGCACCGGTTTGAGTGTGTCAAGAACTGCAACGCTGCTGGGTTTTTCAGACTTTCACACTCACCTGTGTGTCTCAAGAATGGTACACCACCCAAAGGACATCCAGCCAACTTGACACAACAGTGGGACGCATTGGAGTCAACATGGGCCAGCATCCCTGTGGAAAACTTTGACTCCTTGTAGAGACAACATGGGCCAGCATCCCTGTGGAACGCTTCGACTCCTTGTAGAGTCAACATGGGCCAGCATCCCTGTGGAAAACTTTGACTCCTTGTAGAGACAACATGGGCCAGCATCCCTGTGGAACGCTTCGACTCCTTGTAGAGTCAACATGGGCCAGCATCCCTGTGGAACGCTTCGACTCCTTGTAGAGACAACATGGGCCAGCATCCCTGTGGAACGCTTCGACTCCTTGTAGAGTAAACATGGGCCAGCATCCCTGTGGAACGCTTCGACTCCTTGTAGAGACAACATGGGCCAGCATCCCTGTGGAACGCTTCGACTCCTTGTAGAGACAACATGGGCCAGCATCCCTGTGGAACGCTTCGACTCCTTGTAGAGTAAACATGGACCAGCATCCCTGTGGAACGCTTCGACTCCTTGTAGAGTAAACATGGGCCAGCATCCCTGTGGAAAACTTTGACTCCTTGTAGAGTAAACATGGGCCAGCATCCCTGTGGAACGCTTCGACTCCTTGTAGAGTAAACATGGGCCAGCATCCCTGTGGAACGCTTCGACTCCTTGTAGAGTAAACATGGGCCAGCATCCCTGTGGAACGCTTCGACTCCTTGTAGAGACAACATGGGCCAGCATCCCTGTGGAACGCTTCGACTCCTTGTAGAGTAAACATGGGCCAGCATCCCTGTGGAACGCTTCGACTCCTTGTAGAGTAAACATGGGCCAGCATCCCTGTGGAACGCTTCGACTCCTTGTAGAGTAAACATGGGCCAGCATCCCTGTGGAACGCTTCGACTCCTTGTAGAGTAAACATGGGCCAGCATCCCTGTGGAACGCTTCGACTCCTTGTAGAGTAAACATGGGCCAGCATCCCTGTGGAACGCTTCGACTCCTTGTAGAGTAAACATGGGCCAGCATCCCTGTGGAACGCTTCGACTCCTTGTAGAGTAAACATGGGCCAGCATCCCTGTGGAACGCTTCGACTCCTTGTAGAGTAAACATGGGCCAGCATCCCTGTGGAACGCTTCGACTCCTTGTAGAGTAAACATGGGCCAGCATCCCTGTGGAACGCTTCGACTCCTTGTAGAGTAAACATGGGCCAGCATCCCTGTGGAACGCTTCGACTCCTTGTAGAGTAAACATGGGCCAGCATCCCTGTGGAACGCTTCGACTCCTTGTAGAGTCAACATGGGCCAGCATCCCTGTGGAACGCTTCGACTCCTTGTAGAGTAAACATGGGCCAGCATCCCTGTGGAACGCTTCGACTCCTTGTAGAGTCAACATGTGCCAGCATCCCTGTGGAACGCTTCGACTCCTTGTAGAGTAAACATGGGCCAGCATCCCTGTGGAACGCTTCGACTCCTTGTAGAGTCAACAAGGGCCAGCATCCCTGTGGAACGCTTCGACTCCTTGTAGAGTAAACATGGGCCAGCATCCCTGTGGAACGCTTCGACTCCTTGTAGAGTAAACATGGGCCAACATCCCTGTGGAACGCTTCGACTCCTTGTAGAGTCAGCATGGGCCAGCATCCCTGTGGAACGCTTCGACTCCTTGTAGAGTAAACATGGGCCAGCATCCCTGTGGAACGCTTCGACTCCTTGTAGAGACAACATGGGCCAGCATCCCTGTGTAACGCTTCGACTCCTTGTAGAGTCCATGCCCTGACAAAGTGAAGCTGTTCTGAAAGCAAAAGGGGTTGCAACTCAATGTTAAATATATTTTTTTTAATAAAAATAATTAGGAAGGTGTTCCTAATATTTTGCACACTCAGTGTATATTCTTTGCAAAAAATATTACTATTTAATAGTAGTAGCCATAATTCATTAATGACACCATGCAGGGTTCTATATGGAACCCTTTGGTTCAGTGATCTGATCAAAGAACCCTATAAACGGGTCTATATAGAACCTTTAGGAGTTCCATATATGAAGCAAGCAATAAAAACGTTTTTGGTTCTATAAGGAACCTTTTTTTCCTAAGAGTGTATACGGGCAACTCAAAATATGTGTTATTCTGATCTTTTGAAGTAGCCTACATTTTCAATATTGCAAAAATATATATATTTTTTTCTGTTGTCCTATAATATATTTGTTTATTAGACTGTTAAAAATGTAGGGGAAAAGGCAGACATTTTATATATACATATTAAATGTAGTGGGAAAGGGAGACATTTTATAGACAGTAAACATTGTAGTTCTGTGGTCCAAATGTCATAATCATAAACAGGAACTTTTTCAGACATTTTCCATTGGTAGGTCTACAGTACCCATGTGCTAATGTCTCTCCTCACTCAGAAAGCCTTCTCACTGATGTCAATGAAATGCGCAATCGAAAGCCATACCAAAGCTAATGAATGCACAATCGAAAGCCATACCAAAGCTAATAATTGTGAGTTGATTGAATTTGAATGATGTGATTAATGATAATGATGATGGTGAGAGCCCAGTAACGGATGGACTGAGATCTCTTTAAGCTATTATTAATTTCTGTCTCTAAAGTCACAACTTTTCCATTTCTATAGTCATGTTACAGTCTTTACAAAAATGTCGGCCTTTTACCAGTTACAATTTCCCCCGCCATTAACTGTTTATTTTCATAACTGATAAATAGTTGGTATGCTACACTGCTCAAAAAAATAAAGGGAACACAGAAACAACACAATGTAACTCCAAGTCAATCACACTTCTGTGAAATCAAACTGTCCACTTAGGAAGCAGCACTGATTGACAATAAATTTCACATACTGTTGTGCAAATGGAATAGACAACAGGTGGAAATTATAGGCAATTAGGAATACACTCCCAATAAAGGAGTGGTTCTGCAGGTGGGGACCACAGACCACTTCTCAGTTCTTATGCTTCCTGGCTGATGTTTTGGTCACTTTTGAATGCTGGAGGTGCTTTCACTCTAGTGGTAGCATGAGACGGAGTCTACAACCCACACAAGTGGCTCAGGTAGTGCAGCTCATCCTGGATGGCACATCAATGCGATTTTGTTGTCAGCACATTCAACTATGTAAAGAAAAAAGTATTTAATAAGAATATTTCATTCATTCAGATCTAGGATGTGTTATTTTAGTGTTCCCTTAATTTTTTTGGAGCAGTGTATATAGCCTATATATATAATTTTGCTCATTGTGAAGATGCTTATTTTATGCCATAGCCTAAAGAACAGATACATGATTTAATGAAAAGCAGCAAATAGACAAAACATTGTTTCACATTCTTTAATAAAAGATTGAGAAACAGAAACAGGCAATAGGCTACAGCTCGATTCACAGCTTCCCGCCCAAGTAAAGGGAAAGGTAACATATTTCAATGTATTGTACAAACCGCGTTTGTTGAGTGCGCAGGAGTGTCTGTTTCCAGCGTACCTTTGCTGATGCGTTTTGCTTGACAAAAAGAAACGAAAGCCTGTACATGTCACAGAGTTATCACAGTTATATTTGGAGTTAGAAAACTCTGTCAGCCTCTTTTAGAGAGAAAGTGAGAGAGAGGGTATCATTCTCTGAGTGAACTTCCTTTCTTAATCCATTCACTTTCTTCTTAGAAATAATAAGATAACAAAGATTCTCTTTTCTTCTCTTCTGACTAATTAGAATCTCTCTCTCTTTTATCCTCGCTGTCCAATTTAGCTTGGACTCTCTTTCTTTCTCTCTCGCTCTATTTCTCATTGTTCTCTCTCAATTTCCCTATATCTCCCTCTATCCCTCCCTCCCTCCCATCCTCCCTCCCCTGTCTCTCTCTCTAATTCATCATGGACTCAGACCTAATGATTATGCCCTAATCAGGCATTCCATTTCACTTACCAACTAATGAAAAGTCTAAATCATTCAGGGGCTCTCTTCTTCTCCTCCCATTTCTCCGTCACTCACATCTCTCCAGAAAAGCTAGATAACTCCAGCACAAAGCTCTCTCTCTTTTCTCTCTCTCCCTCCATTTCACTCGTTCTCTCCCTCTGCTTCTCTCCTTCCACTTCTCTCTCTCTCTCTTTGTTGTGCACACGTACAGTGAAATACCTGTCTTGCCAGCTCTAAACCCAACAAGGCAGTAATCAATATCAATGTAGTACTAAAAACAACATAACGTAGAACAAAAACACACAAGAAATTTAAATAAGAAATAAGAAGAACGTGACAAAGTTTGTAAGGTTTTTTAATGCTGGTGGTTGTATTAATTTGGTATCTAACGTCTATCGCATCCCACAACTGTCCCAGACTATGTTCGGAATATTCTTTTCTCACACAGAATAGAATAGGTCAAATGTTGTACTATGGGGACGATACATTAACATAGGCTAGTGCTTTTTGCTGTTCGTTAAGCCTACTCATCTTGTTGGCTGACGAAAAGTAAATGTGCACAGTCCCCGATGTATCGGTCTTCACTTGTAGCCTGTGAGAAAGACCTGACCACTTGAGGGAGAGCCATGTGAATGAGAGGTGATTCAGCACGCAGCCGGGAGAAGGGAATTATAATTACTATATTCAGCCCAAGGACACAACGGCCACTGGCCATAAAAGGCATGGATTTCTTTAGGGGCATTATGGCCATACAAAGGGGATGCCCCCGAGAAATTCACAATTTGCTTGTCAAATTGTGAACGAGAGAATGATGTAGTGTGAACAGCTTGTGCAAAAATCTAAGCAGAGCTCATGCCTTTCACACAACTTTTTTTAAATAATCATTAGTCATGCAGCCTTAGAATGTATTAAAAATCTAAACATATTGCCCAACATTTGTTGAACAACTAAAGTTACATATATATAACCCTAAATTAAACATATAGGAGTACCTATTTATTTGCTAACCACTCAACACAGAATAGCTGCATGTGCGCACTACCTGAAATCGTTTGGAGAAAATATCCTTTCTATTTTATTCAGCTATGTTCAATTACTCAGCTATGTTCCATCAGAGCGCGACGTTTGTTGAATGCTGAACGAGAGATCTCAATGTATTGTTTTTGTAAAGTTGTACAGTGTTTCCTTGCAAAGTTTGATATATATACTTTTAGATTTTGTATCCCACAATGCAGATAGACTCAGTTGCTGTGACTACCACCATCTGTCCCGGAATCCTGCCAGACCAAAAAGTCTGAAGTTGTTTTCCGAAGCTAGCTACTAGCCTAGCTGGTATCAGTATCAGGTGATCGATCACCGGGGAGAATGGAGTCCTTTGTTTCTGAATCGCTGATCCTCTCCTGGAACTGGCTGGCCGGACAGGGAGATACATCACTGTTCATCAAAGTCGAGGGCAGCATCCACCACTTTCTGAGCCCTCTGGGGTGACGGGATTCATGAATGGGCTGCCGACATCGAATATCTTCGCTGCTCCATCTTCTCATAGAGCGTCGGAGGTTCCTTCCGTATCGGCCAACATTGTGATGGCATCGCCGGTGTCCAAGGTGGGCTTTGCTATTCCTGTCATTTGTGGTGGGTGAAATAGAGCAGCCCCTGGTGGGGATAGGGTTGGGCTGAGGGATCTGGCTCGAAATGGACAACTGCCATCAACCATTATTATGGGAAGCTCAATGGTTAGATCGGTGGAAGTCCAAAATACCCATACACTTTGTTTTCTTGTCCTAATAGGTATAATCCAACATTTGAGTCTCCTGTTGTTCTGAAATGTCAAAGTCATCTGTAAGAAGAGAGCTGCATTCTCTATTATTTATTTTCAAAGTAATCTTACAGAAACTCCCTCTATATTTAACTTAATTAATTAAGTTAAGAATCCTAAGTTACCAAAACCCTTCTCAGGAAATGGATAACACTGGAGATCCCTTCAGTCTCCAGAGACGTGGGAAAATCAGCTTTTGTGTTTTTTTGTCCATGGAACAATCTGCAGAGTTCACTGCAATTAGATGCGCTGGTGTCAATCAGGCAGTTTAAATTATAGATTGAGCACCTCTATGCGGTTCAATGTGATTGATTTGAATAAATATGTTTATTTTGGTTTATTGTTCTGAATTATATTGTTTTATACATATATATGTGTATGTTGTTTTGTTATTCAGATGTTATGTATAATGTATAAAAAATGCATAATATAAAATAATGCTACTGAATTAGAGGAAAATCTTGTCTGCTAAATGAATTAGTGTCGCCTACAGCCATATGGCCTAGACAGATCAGGGCCAAACATAAGGACAACTCAGAGTATGCTGTTCTGTTCTTCTGAAATAGACTACATTTTCTTTATATCACGTTCCTTTAGACCTGTCTTAAATAAATAATGGATTTATTGTGATGGTGTAGGCTATATTACATGAATATATTAGACTTTTAAAATTGTAGATGTTCCAAAAGTTGGCATCATTATTAATGGTTGATTACCGTGAGACCGACAGTTATTTGCTTGATAATCACCTGCTGACGAAATGTCATGACCGCCACAGCCCTAGGTGGTGATCAGGGCCGGTTTTCCCTTCGCCTTAATCTCACCAGGACTCTCCTTTTCCTGCCTGTGTAAAGCCAGCGTTTCCTCTTCCATACCCCAAAAATTGGTTCAGAATGACAGAAAGATCCGAGGGCTAATGAGTCAAAGTTGAAGCTAATATTGAGGTAAGTAACTGCCAATCTCATGTTCAAAAGTTGTTGTCGGTTATAAGAAATGATATCGGATACATTTGCTGAAAATATATTAAAAATAAATGTCAAAAGAATCAAAACAAAATAGCAGATTTGGGTCGGTGCTCGCAAAACGGTGGCCATGCATTACGACGGCATCTAATCTAATCATCACTAAACAACCACATGTTAATGTCAATTGCTTTCAAATGGTATTTCATTCAACTGCTTTCAAATGGTATTTCATTCAACTGCTTTCAGATGGTATTTCATTCAATTGCTTTCAAATGGTATTTCATTCAATTGCTTTCACATGGTATCTAATTAAGTTGCTTTCAAATGGTATCTACTTGAATTGCTTTCAAATGGTATATAAAGTTGAAGTCGGAAATGTACATATACCTTAGCCAAATACATTTCAACTCAGTTTTTCACAATTCCTGACATTTAAAAATAGTAAAACTTCCCTGTCTTAGGTCAGTTAGGATCATCACTTTATTTTAAGAATGTGTAATATCAGAATAATAGTAGAGAGAATTATTTATTTCTGATTTAATTTCTTTCATCACATTCCCAGTGGGTCATACATACATACACTCAATTAGTATTAGGTAGCATTGCATTTAAATTGTTTAACTTCGGTCAAACATTTTGGGTAGCCTTCCACAAGCTTCCCACAATAAGTTGGGTGAATTTTGTCCCATTCCTCCTGACAGAGCTGGTGTAACTGAGTCAGGTTTGTAGGCCTCCTTGCTCGTACACGCTTTTTTTGTTCTGCCCAAAAATGTTCTATAGAATTGAGGTCAGAACTTGTGATGGCCACTCCAATACCTTGACTTTGTTGTCCTTAAGTCATTTTCTCACAACTTTTGAAGTATGCTTGGGGTCATTGTTCATTTGGAAGACCCATTTGTGACCAAGCTTGAACTTCCTGTTTGATGTCTTGAGATGTTGCTTTTATATATCCATATAATTTTCTGATGCCATTTATTTTGTGAAGTGCACCAGTCCCTCCTGCAGCAAAGCACCCCCACTACATGATGATGCCACCCCCGTGCGTCACGGTTGGGATGATGTTCTTCGGCTTGCAAGCTCCCCCTTTTTCTTCCAAACATAACGATGGTCATTATGGCCAAACAGTACTTTTTTTTGTTCATCAGACCAGAAGACATTTTTCCAAAAAGTAAGATCTTTGTCCCCATGTGTAGTTGCAAACCGTAGTCTGGATATTTTATGGTGGTTTTGGAGCAGTAGCTTCTTCCTTGCAAAGGCCTTTCAGGTTATGTCAATATAGGACTTGTTTTACTGTTGATATAGATACTTTTGTACCTGTTTCCTCCAGCATCTTCAAACGGTCATTTGCTGTTGTTCTGGGATTGATTTCCACTTTTCGTACCAAAGTACGTTCATCTCTAGGAGACAGAACGCGCCTCCTTCCTGAGCGGTATGACAGCTGCGTGGTCCCATGAAGTTTATACTTGCGTACTATTGTTTGTACAGATGAACGTGGTACCTTCAGGCACTTGGAAATTGCTCCCAAGGATGAACCAGATTTGTGGAGGTCTTGGCTGATTTCTTCTGATTTTCCCATGATGTCAAGCAAAGAGGCACTGAAGGTAGGCCTTGAAATACATCCACAGGTACACCTCCAATTTACAAAAAATATGTCAATTAGCCTATCAGAAGCTTCTAAAGCCATGAGATCATTTTCTGGAATTTTCCAAGCTGTTTAAAGGCACAGTATGTAACCTTCTGACCCACTGGAATTGTCATAAAGTGAATTATAAGTGACATAATCTGTCAGTAAACAATTGTTGGAAAAATTATTTGTGTCATGCACAAAGTAGATGTCTTAACCGACTTGCCAAAACTATAGTGTTTTAATGACTCCAACTTAAGTGTATTTAAACTTCTGTTAACTTCCGACTTTAACTGTAATTAAATAGCTTTGAAGTTGTATCTAACTGAAGAGCATGGTAATGGTCTAGATAAGGCTTGGTATGTAACACAGGACACTGCTGTTTTCTGTAAAAACCTTTCCAACATTCTGTAAACAACAACAAAAAGGTAAACAACAATAAAGAGTTGATAAGGAGGACAGGCAGGAGGAAGGTAGAGTGACGAAGGAACCAGACGGGACAGATGGAGCCTCTCGTTTTGGCAGCCATTAGTACAGAACAGCTAGGCTATATGTTTGTTTAGGCTTCTACACGCACACACACACACACACACACACACACACACACACACACACACACACACACACACACACACACACACACACACACACACACACACACATTAATGAAGTGAGGACAGCACACAAGAACCTAGTTCATTTTTTAATGAGGAGATGGAGACGGAATCAAGTTCTGATTTGAGTTTTGTTTGAATTAGTTGTGTTAACGACGTGTTTTCGATACAACTCCGGCTAGTCTTTACAGACTAACAGCTCTGCAGAATGGTCGTGTTATGGGCTGATTGAGCTGAGTTGGCCAGTTCGACTGCGTTCATGTCCTCAGATTTGGACCTACGACCTTGTCAATGTGAAATGGTAAAGTGGTTTGGCTGCGTACAGGTGGTAAGGTTAGACTAGGGACCCTGATCAAAAGTAATGCACTATACAGGAAATAGGGTGCCGTTTAGGATTTACAGGTTAAATGGGGTGTCTTAGGCTGTACAGGCTAAACGGGGTGTCTTGGGCTGTACAGGTTAAATGGGGTGTCTTGGGCTGTACAGGTTAAATGGGGTGTCTTGGGCTGTACAGGTTAAATGGGGTGTCTTGGGCTGTACAGGTTAAATGGGGTGTCTTGGGCTGTACAGGCTAAATGGGGTGTCTTAGGCTGTGTCAGGTTAAATGGGGTGTCTTAGTCTGTAAAGGTTAAATGGTTGTGTCTTGGGCTGTACAGGTTAAATGGGGTGTAGTATTAGGCTGTACAGGCTAAATGGGGTATCTTAGGCTGTGTCAGGGTTGTGGTGTTTACTGCTTAGGAAGAGCACAGGTGGTGGTGTTAACTGGGTTGGGTGTCTTAGGCTGTACAGGCTAAACGGGGTGTCTTGGGCTGTACAGGTTAAATGGGGTGTCTTGGGCTGTACAGGTTAAATGGGGTGTCTTGGGCTGTACAGGTTAAATGGGGTGTCTTGGGCTGTACAGGCTAAATGGGGTGTCTTAGGCTGTGTCAGGTTAAATGGGGTGTCTTAGTCTGTAAAGGTTAAATGGTTGTGTCTTGGGCTGTACAGGTTAAATGGGGTGTAGTATTAGGCTGTACAGGCTAAATGGGGTATCTTAGGCTGTGTCAGGGTTGTGGTGTTTACTGCTTAGGAAGAGCACAGGTGGTGGTGTTAACTGGGTTGTGCATTTTAGTCTGTAGGAGTGTGTGTGTGTGTTTGGCACCCTCCAAGGCATCTGTGTGTGTGTTTGTAGAGTCTTGCAGTGTGTGTGAGAATGGTCATCTGTGTTGATCTGCAGTAAACAATCTGGCACCACCAGGGGGAGGGGGGAGGGGGGGTGTGAGATGAAGATTGGGAGAGAGAGAGAGAGACATGGAGAACTTTGTCAATATCAGACAGACAGATATAGTGACATAAAATAAAGGGAGAAAATGATCTTGTGAAGAGTCTTTCATAGACTGGTGGAAGAGAGAGAGAACGAGAGAGGAAGAGAAGGATATGACAAGAATAAGAGAGTGAGGGATTCTAGAAGACGAAATGGAGACATAGAGAGAATGAGAGAGAGAGAAAGAGAGGGGGGTTGAGAGACAAAGAGAGAGAGCAAGAGACAAAGAAAGAGAGAGAAGGAGAGCGAAAGAGAGAGGGGGGGGGGGGCGAGAGAGAGACAGAGAGAGAGTCAGCGAGAGTATCCACATCATAATTCACACGGGCACAAATGACCTGAGTGCCCAGCAAGAAAGGGTGGCCACAGCACTCAAAGGAGTGATTGAAAAACCTTCTTTCACTTTCCCCAAAGTGGTCATCTCCACCCTGCTACCAATAAAATACTTTCACCCTGCTACCATACAGTGGGTAAAAGCAAGTATTTCCCGTGACTGTGCCTCAAAACCAAATGTTTACTTGGCCCACCACTCCACCCTGGACTTGAACAGCCTTTATGACCAGGTCTACCTCTACAAGGCAGCAGTCCCAACCTTTGTCAGGACCCTGAAGGACGTCACCCTCAACCGTAGCCCCAGCACCTCACACAGGAGCAACAGAACATCCTGCCCAGACCAGGAAGACACTCTCACAGAACTGCAATACCTGCATCAAGAGGATCTACACCATGAGGACCTACAGCCAGCACACAGAACCACCAGCCACATCACCACCCCCACCCCAACCAGTCGACCCCTCCCCAAACAACCCCCCCTCCCCAGATCAGTCGTATGCCCCAAACATGATATAGAGGAAATGGACCCACTGGTTGCCCTCTAGGTTACAGAGAGCTGGTAGTCCCATCCACCAAACTACCAGGTGTGAAACAGGGAAGGGATTCAGGGGGTATTCTAATTAGGTATAGATCAGACCTAACCCAGTCTATTAAATTAATCAAAACAGGAGCATTTCACATTTGGTTAGAAATAAATACGGAAATCATCTCAACAGAGAAAAATATCCTCCTGTGTGCTAACTATATCCACCAACAAGAATCCCGAAACACCTTCTCCATCCTGGAGGGGGAGCTCCATAATAATATCCAGACCCAGGGACATGTACTAGTCTGTGGCGACTTAAATGCCAGAACTAGACAAGAACCTGACACCTTCAGCATACAAACACCTACCTGGAGGTGACAGCATTCCCTCCCCCATATTTTATACCTTTATTTAACTAGGCAAGTCAGTTAAAGAACAAATTCGTATTTTCAATGACAGCCTAGGAACAGTGGGTTAACTACCTGTTCAGGGGCAGAACGACAGATTTGTACCTTGTCAGCTCAGGGATTTGAACTTGCAACCTTTTCAGTTACTAGTCCAACGCTCTAACCACTAAGCTACCCTGCCTCCCCATATGCCCCCCTAGGCACAACTACAACAAAACAACAAACAAAACTGGGACTCCTATGATAAGTGCACCTACAGCACCTACAACAAAACAACAAATAAAAACTGGGACTCCTATGATAAGTGCACCTACAGCTCATCTCTTGACAGTAGTACAGAGACTACTTTATCACTGACCTCAACCCAGAGTATCTCAGAGCGTTCAGTCAGTCCACTAAAACCCCTATCAGATCACATGTAAATCACAGTCTACTTGAACAGAGCGATACTCAACCATGAGGCATCAAAGCCAAAGGAACTGAATAATATTAAGAAATGCTGTAGATGGAAGGGAAGTAGTGTAGAAACCTACCAGAAAACTATTAGCCAACAACAAATTCAACCCTTTTATAAAACTTCCTGGACAAAATGTTTCACTGCAATAGCAAAGATGTAAACTTGGCAGTAGAAAACCTAAAGAGTATATTTGACCTCTCAGCTTCCCTATCAAATCTAAACATTTCAACTAGACAGCCTAAGAAAATTAACAACAATGCTAAATGGTTTGATGAAGAATGCAAAAACCTAACAAAGGAATTGAGGAACCTATCCAACCAAAAACAAAAAGACAGAGACAATCTGAGCCTACGCCTTCACTGTGGTAAATCACTAACACAATACAGAAATACACTACGGAAAAGGAAGGAACAGCACAACAGAAATCAGGTCAATGTAATTGAAGAATCCAAAGAATCTAACCATTTCTGGGAAAATTGGAACACACTTAACAAACAACAGCACAAAGGCTATACTCGGTCTTGTCTCACGATGGTAAATTGGTGGTTGGAGCTTTCCATCTAGTGGTGTGGGGGTTGTGCTTTGGCAAAGTGGGTGGGGTTATATCCTGCCTGTTTGGCCCTGTCCGGGGGTATCGTCAGATGGGGCCACAGTGTCTCCCGACCCCTCCTGTCTCAGCCTCCAGTATTTATGCTGCAGTAGTTAATGTGTCGGGGGCTAGGGTCTGTTATATCTGAAGTATTTCTCCTGTCTTATCCGGTGTCCTGTGTGAATTTAAGTATGCTCTCTCTAATTCTCTCTTTCTCTCTTTCTTTCTTTCTCTCTCTCGGAGGACCTGAGCCCTAGGACCATGCCTCAGGACTACCTGGCGTGATGACTCCTTGCTGTCCCCAGTCCACCTGGCCGTGCTGCTGCTCCAGTTTCAACTGTTCTGACTGGCTATGGAACCCTGATCTGTTCACCGGACGTGCTACCTGTGTTTTCAACTCTCTAGAGACAGCAGGAGCAGTAGAGATACTCAACTGACATTTACTCCTGAGGTGCTGACCTGTTGCACTCTCGACAACTACTGTGATTATTATTATTTGACCATGCTGGTAATTTAACCACTTTTGAACATCTTGGCCATGTTCTGTTATAATCTCCACCCGGCACAGCCAGAAGAGGACTTTCCACCCCTCATAGCCTGGTTCCTCTCTAGGTTTCTTCCTAGGTTCTGGCCTTTCTAGGGAGTTTTTCCTAGCCACCGTGCTTCTACACCTGCATTGCTTGTTGTTTGTTTGGGGTTTTAGACTGGATAAGAAGGGCTATATAAATACATTTGATTTGAAAGAGTTATCTATTCAAAAGGGAGATGTATGGGATAAACCACTTCTCCAATCTTGTTGGACATGTAACAAATAACAAACAGCAAAAATACGTACATGATCAATAAAAAAATCTTAGATTCAGCTACTAAAGAGCAACCAGTATCCACTGGATTCTCTATTTACATTTTAATGAACTACAGGACAAAATACAAACTCTTTAACCCAAAAAGGCCTGTGGTGTTGATTGTATCCTAAGTTAAATTATAATTTAAAAAAACAAAATAATCAAATAATATCCTCCTCAGTGCTGGCATCTTGCCCAATACTTGGAACAAAGGAATGATAACCCCAATCCACAAAAGTGGGGACAAATTCTAATTACATGGGAGCCAGGAGGGGTTCAGCTCCCCTGAATGAGACGTTAGCTCCCTAAATGTAGCAAAAGTCCAACTTTGAGGAGGGGGAGTTATGGTTGTGATCTACTGGCCATACGCACTGCCCTCTGTATTGCCTTGCAGTTGGAGGCCGAGCTGTTGCCATACCAGGTGGTGATGCAACCAGTCAGGATGCTCTCGAAGGTACAGCTGTAGAACCTTTAGAGAATAGGCGTTGCCGTGGAGTGCACGACTGTCTTGGTATGTTTGGACTATGGCAGTTCGTTGGTGATGTGGACAGCAAGGAACTTTAAGCTCTCAACCTGCTCCACTACAGCCCCATCGATGAGAATGGGGGAATGCTTGGCCCTCCTTTTCCTGTAGTCCACAATTATCTCCTTTGTCACGATCATCTACATTGTAGCCCAGATAAGTAAGTTGACCATGTGTGTTAGAGTGACCACCCCATTTATCCCGGGACATTTTCAGACCCATTTCAGTGGTCCCGACTTTTCAGGATACAAAAAAGCTAAATTAGTCAGCTAGACGCTTCAATTAATGTCTAATCAATGGCAATAGGTGAATATTTACTTTATTGTTGTTTTGTAACAGATCATCAAATGGTGCGGGTATACCCAGTACATCACCAGGGCAAGCTTCCTGCCATCCAGGACCTGCATACCAGGTGGTGTCAGAGGAAGGACCTAAAAATGATCAAAGAATCCATCCACCCTAGTCATAGACTGTTCTCTCTGCTACTGCATGGCAAGCGGTACCGGAGCCTAGGTCCAAATGGCTTCTAAACAGCTTTTATCCCCAGGCCATAAGACTATTGAACATCTAATCAAATGGCTACCCAGACTATTTGAATTCCCCTCCTTCTACGCTGTTGCTACTCTCTGTTATTATCTACACTACTGTTCAAAATATTGGGGTCACTTAGAAATGTTCTTGTTTTTGAAAGATAAGCAAATGTTTTGTCCATTAAAATAACATCAAATTGATCAGAAATACTGTGTAGATATTGTTAATGTTGTAAATGAATATTGTATCTGGAAACGGCTGATTGTTTATGGAATATCTACATAGGCGTACAGAGGCCCATTATCAGCCACCATCACTCCTATGTTCCAATGGCAAGTTGTGTTAGCTAATCCAAGTTCATAATTTTAAAATGAAAATTGATCATTAGAAAACCATTTTGCTATTATTACTGTTCTGTTCTGACTAAAGAAGCAATAAAACCGGCCTTTAGATTAGTTGAGTGTCTTTTTTACCAAATTACTGCACGACAGACCACGTATTCACCCTGCACACCCTAATTGACAAACAAACCAAAACAAAAGGAAAGTTCTCATGCTTTGTTAATTTCAAAAAATGCTTTTGACTCAATTTGGCATGAGGATCTGCAATATAAATTGATGGAAAGCGGTGTTGTGGGAAAAACATACAACATTATATAATCCATGTACACAAACAAAAAGTGTTACAATTGGCAAAAAACCCACCGTTATCTTTCCTCAGGGCTGAAGGGATAAGACAGGGATGCAGCTTGAGCCCCACCCTCTTCAGCATATATACCAATGAATTGGAGAGAGCACTAGAATAGTCTGCAGCACCTGCCTTCAACCTTTTTTTTATATATATTTTTTTACCTTTATTTAACTAGGCAAGTCAGTTAAGAACAAATTCTTATTTTCAATGACTGCCTAGGAACAGTGCCTGTTCAGGGGCAGAAGGACAGATTTGTACCTTGTCAGCTCGGGTGTTTGAACTTGAACTTGCAACCTTCCGGTTACTAGTCCAACGCTCTAACCACTAGGCTACCCTGCCGCCCCTACTAGAATCTGAAGTCAAACGTTTACTGTTTTCTGATGATCTGGTGCTTCTGTCCCCAATCAAGGAGGGCCTACAGCAGAACCTAGATCTTCTGCTCAGATTCTGTCAGACTTGGGCCCTGACAGTTAATGTCAGTAAGATAAATAATGGTGTTACAAAAAAGGTAGAGTTGCAAGGACCATAAATACAAATTCCACCTACATGTAGACACTGTTGCCCTAGAGCACACAAAAAACTACACTTACCTTGGCCTAAACATCAGCACCGCAGGTAACTTCCACAAAGCTGTGAACGATCTAAGAGGGAAGGCAAGAAGGGCCTTCGACTCCATAAAAAGGAAGATACAATTTGACATCCCAATTAGGATGTGGCAAAAAATACTTGACTCAGTTATAGAACCCATTGCCCTCTGTTTGTTTTATTTTCTTATTCTATTTATTTAACCTTTATTTAACTAGTCAAGTCAGTAAAGAACAAATTCTTATTTACAATGACGGCCTAGGAACAGTGGGTTAACTGCCTTGTTCAGGGGCAGAACGACATATTTTTACCTTGTCAGCTCGGGGATTGTGAGGTCTGGGGTCCACTCACCAACCACAAAATGGGACAGACATCAAATTGAGACTCTGAATGCAGATTTCTGAAATAAATCCTCAGTGTACAACATAAAACACCAAATAATGCATGCAGAGCAGAATTAGGCCGATACCCGCTAATTATCAAAATCCAGAAAAGAGCAGTTCAATTCTACAAACACCTAAAAGGAAGCGATTCCCAAATCTTTCATAACAAAGCCATCACCTACAGAGAGATGAACCTGGAGAAGAGTCCCCTAAGCAAGCTGGTCCTGGGGCTCTGTTCACAAACACAAACACACCCCACAAAGCCCCAGGACAGCAACACATGCAGAGCAGAATGAGGACAATTTCCACTAATTATCAAAAATAGCAATTAAATTCTACAACCACCTAAAAAGAAGGGATTCTCAAACGTTCCATAACAAAGTCCCCTCAGCCAGCTGGTACGAGGACTCTGTTCACAAACACAAACAGACCCCACTGAGCCCCAGGACAGCAACACAATTAGACCCAACCAAATCGAGAGAAAACAGAACTTTAATTACTTGAAACACTGGAAATAATCAACAAAAAAACAGAGAACACTGGAATATTATTTGGCCATAAACAGAGAGTACACAGTAGCAGAATACCTGACCACTGTGACTGACCCAAAATTAAGGAAAGCTTTGACTACAGTGCCTTGCAAAAGTATTCACCCACCTTGGCATGTTTCCTATTTTGTTACATTACAACCTGTAATTGAAATGGATTTTTATTTGGATTTCATATAATGGACAAACACAACATTGTCCAAATTGGTGAAGTGAATTGAAAAAAATAAACTTTGTTCAAAGTTTTGTATGAAGCCCCTAAAGATCTGGTGCAACCAATTACCTTCAGAAGTCACATCATTAGTTAAATAAAGTCCACCTGTATGCAATCTAAGTGTCACATGATCTGTCACATGATCTCAGTATATACACACTGTTCTGAAAGGCCCCAGAGTCTGCAACACCACCAAGCAAGTGGCACCATGAATACCAAGGAGCACTACAAACAGGTCAGGGACGAAGTTGTGGAGAAGTACAGATCAGGGTTGGGTTATAAAATAATACCCGAAACTTTGAACATCCCACAGAGCACCATTAAATCAATTATAAAAAATGGAAATAATATAGCATCACAACAAACCTGCCAAGAGAGGGCCACCCACCAAAACTCACAGACCAGGCAAGGTGGAGATTAATCAGAGGCAACAAAGAGACCAAAGATAACCCTGAAGGTGCTGCAAAGATCCACAGCGGAGATTGGAGTATCTGTTCATAGGACCACTTTAAGCCATACACTCCACAGAGCTGGGCTTTATGGAATAGTGTCCAGAGAAAATAATCAAACATGTTTGGTGTTCGCCAAAAGGCATGTGGGAGACTCCCCAAACATATGGGAGAAGGTACTCTGGTCAGATGAGACTAAAATTTACTCAAATTTGGTCATCAAGGGAAACGGTATGTCTGATGCAAACCCAACACCTCTCATCACCCCGAGAACACCATCCCCAGTGAAGCACATTGAAGCATGGTGGTGGCAGCATCATGCTGTGGGGCTGTTTTTCATCGGCAGGGACTGGGAAACTGGTCAGAATTGAAGGAATGATGGATGGCACTAAATACAGGGAAATTCTTGAGGGAAACCTGTTTCAGTCTTCCAGAGATTTGAGACTGGGACGGAGGTTCACCTTCCAGCAGGACAATGACCCTAAGAATACTGCTAAAGCAACACTCGAGTGGTTTCACCTCTTGAAGCTAGGGGGCACTATTTTTATGTTTGGAAAAATAACATTCCCAAAGTAAACGGCCTATTTCTCATGACCAGATGCTAGAATATACATATAATTGACAGATTGGGATAGAAAACACTCTAAAGTTTCCAAAACTGTAAACATATTGTCTGTGAGTATAACATAACTGATATTGCAGGCGAAAGCCTGAGGATAATCCAATCAGGAAGTGCCTCTTATTTTGAAACTTCTGTGTTCCTATGCGTGCCTGTCCTTCATTTAAAGGGATATCAACCAGATTCCTTTTTCTGTGTCTTCCCTAAGGTGTCAACAGTCTTTAGACATAGTTTCAGGCATTTATTTTTGGCTTTTATTTTGAAAAATGAGCGTGAAGGATCACATTGCGTAAGTGGACAGGTGGGGGCTCTCAGAGTGAGTTGGTGTGCAATTGAGTAAAATGGCCATTGTTCCTCCCGCTGTTATGGAAAAAGCTAAACACTCGGTTGATATGTTATCGAATATATATTTTAAAAACTACCCGAGGAATGATTATAAAAAACTTTGACATGTTTCTGTGGACATTATGAAGACTATTTGGAATTTCCGTCTCTGCGTTGTCGTGACCGCTCTTTCCTGTGGACTTCTGAACATAACGCGACAAACAAACGTCGGTATTTTGGGTATACAAATCATCTTTATGGAAAAAAAGGAACATTTGCTGTGTAACTGGGAGTCTCGTGAGTGAAAACATCCGAAGATCATCAAAGGTAAACGGTTAATTTGATTGCTTTTCTGATTTTCGTGACCAAGCTTCCTGATGCTAAGTGTACATAATGCTATGTTAGGCTATCGGCAAACTTAAACAAACGCTCTGATTACTTTCGATGTAAAGCATCATTTCAAAATCTGAGACGACAGAGTGATTAACAAAAGGCTAAGCTGTGTTTCAAAACATTGCACTTGTGATTTCATGAACATGAATATTTTCTAGTAATATTATTTGACTGTTGCGCTATGCTATTCAGCGTTGCTGATGACAATTATCCCGGA
>NC_092175.1:37927883-37932883 GCF_045791955.1 Oncorhynchus clarkii lewisi | reverse complement strand
ACAGTCCCTGTGCCTTCCCTTCAATTACAACTCTCTGTCTTCCTCACTCAAACACCCACAGCCACACACAGTCCCTGTGCCTTCCCTTCAATTACAACTCTCTGTCTTCCTCACTCAAACACCCACAGCCACACACAGTCCCTGTGCCTTCCCTTCAATTACAACTCTCTGTCGTCCTCACTCAAACATCCACAGCCACACACAGTCCCTGTGCCTTTCCTTCAATTACAACTCTCTGTCGTCCTCACTCAAACATCCACAGGCACCGCCACACACAGTCCCTGTGCCTTCCCTTCAATTACAACTCTCTGTCGTCCTCACTCAAACACCCACCGCCACACACAGTCCCTGTGCCTTCCCTTCAATTACAACTCTCTGTCTTCCTCACTCAAACACCCACAGCCACACACAGTCCCTGTGCCTTCCCTTCAATTACAACTCTCTGTCTTCCTCACTCAAACACCCACAGGCACCGCCACACACAGTCCCTGTGCCTTTCCTTCAATTACAACTCTCTGTCTTCCTCACTCAAACACCCACAGGCACCGCCACACACAGTCCCTGTGCCTTCCCTTCAATTACAACTCTCTGTCTTCCTCACTCAAACACCCACAGCCACACACAGTCCCTGTGCCTTCCCTTCAATTACAACTCTCTGTCTTCCTCACTCAAACATCCACAGGCACACACAGTCCCTGTGCCTTCCCTTCAATTACAACTCTCTGTCTTCCTCACTCAAACATCCACAGCCACACACAGTCCCTGTGCCTTTCCTTCAATTACAACTCTCTGTCTTCCTCACTCAAACACCCACAGCCACACACAGTCCCTGTGCCTTCCCTTCAATTACAACTCTCTGTCTTCCTCACTCAAACATCCACAGGCACCGCCACACACAGTCCCTGTGCCTTCCCTTCAATTACAACTGTTGGATTTTCAAATCCAGACAATCAGAGGTCTCAACCCACGAGAAAGAAAAACTTTTTTTGAGAGAGAACCAATCAAACACGTCACACAATTTCTGAGGGAATATTGCATTAACAAACGGCCTCCTTTCCAGACCAGTGTGTCACTGCTCTCCCTGCACCGTAAGTCACGTGAGCCGCGTCAGTCAAGCTAGCCGGGCCGGCTCCTGCACCTTCAGTCAAAGAGCAAGCCAGGCAGACCAAGCTCCAGCGTCTTTGATGTGAAATGTCATCTTAATGACGTTGGAGGGGATGGCTGACGTTTTATAGGCTTCTAACCAACTGTGCTATTTTACGGGGGGTTTTCACATTGTTTGGAAATTATTTTGTACATTTTGTACTTCTGGATATCAGAACAGCGATTACTCACCTCGAACTGGACAAAGATTTTTTATTTAATGAGTTCGACACGAAGGATATACTGATTCTCTGAGACCAAACCCAAATCCCTGTCTTTTGTGTGAAGAAAATAAGGAAATACAGTGGACGTAGATCGGGGTGAGATCGGGGTGAGTGGGTAACACACTTCTACCATCCGTTCTATTGGCCAACGTGCAATCACTGGAAAATAAACAGGATGATCTCTGTTCAAGACTATCCTACCAACGGGACATTAAAAACTGTAATATCTTATGTTTTACAGAGTCGTGGCTGAAAAATGACACAGATAATATAGAGTTGGCTGGGTTTTCTGTGCATCGGCATGACAGAACAGCTACAGCGTTATGTCCACATCCTGGTTCAACCCTAACCCTAGCTTTATGTCCACATCCTGGTTCAACCTAAGCCTAACCCTAGCTTTATGTCCACATCCTGGTTCAACCTAAGCCTAACCCTAGCTTTATGTCCACATCCTGGTTCAACCTAACCCTAGCTTTATGTCCACATCCTGGTTCAACCTAACCCTAGCTTTATGTCCACATCCTGGTTCAACCCTCACCCTAACCATAGCTTTATGTCCACATCCTGGTTCAACCCTAACCCTAACCCTAGCTTTATGTCCACATCCTGGTTCAACCCTAACCCTAACCCTTTATTTTTGTCCACATCCTGGTGTGTGTTTCCTCCAGATGAGTGTCCTTGGGCAGGAAACTGAATTAGTAAATAAGAAGGGGAAAATGCTAGAGTACACTCACGTGTCACACACACACACTCTCTCTCTCTCCTCTCTCCTCCTCTCTCTCTCTTTCGTTACCTCTCCCTTCATGTCTTTCCTCTCACTCCATGGTTTTATTTTTCCAAAGTCTTGTGCTTAATTAGAGTGGGACACATAGAGGTGGTTAACTGAAAGTGACGCAGAGCTACACGCCCACACACACACACACGCCCACACACACACACACGCCCACACACGCCCACGCCCACACACACACACACACACACACACACACACACACACACACACACGCACACCCACGCCCACACACACACACACACACACACACACACACACACACACACACACACACACACACACACACACACACACACACACACACACACACACACACACACACACAGATACACTTTCAAATGTAAAGGTCATTTCTGATGGAGTCGACATATGTAGCGTTTACCGCGAACGCAGTTCTGCAAACACAACATTGTCTTTAAATTTCAATCGAGCTGTAACGGGGATCTTCCCCTATACTTCGTCATACGGATAGTATAAACACTATTATAGCACTATTCTCTAAAACAGGGGTCTCCAACCTTTATAAGCATGAGCGCTATTTTTTTTTTAAAGTAGCAAGCTCCTAATCATTTTTGGGGAGCTTTCAAATAGGCACATTCTTCTCCTCTGCTCTGCAACTCTTTCCTGGGTCCTTGGTGTAAAAGAGATGTGTTCTTGCTGTCAATATACCTGGTCAAATAATGGTTGATAAAAAACTCTAGGGGGCCTCTTAAAATTATCTTTAGTATTTTCCGGGAATTCTCTTTTCCCTGTTTAATTTTTCATGGTTTTAGATTGTTTTAATTACAGTTTATAATACTACGATTCATAGAGAAACAACGAAAATGTATGTTCTGAGACCATGTCAATCGTTAAATCACATCAGAAAATAACTAACACATGTTGATTTGAGTGCAATTGCTAATTTTAAGCATTATACTTTTCAGTCTAGAGATGTTTCTGCTGTTAGGCCTACTACTGCAGCAAATGTCATGTCAGAGTTTGCATAACAATGGTCACACAATTTATACAAATAATCATGACATCTTTGTCAGGTAAGCCTACTGTACTTTGCAGTTAACATTTAAGACTTACTTTCTACCCACAAGATGGTTATTAGCATCGCTAACATACGGAGGGATGGACAAATGCGTGTACTAAAGAGACAGGAGCAACATTGCTGAAAATGTACTGGCAGATTGTGTGTTACGTTTTTATTGGCTAACCAGGGGTGGGATAATGGCAATGTGGCCTTTGATTGGACCGTAGCCAGGAGCTTTATGTTAATGACAGTTTGCGATGGAAAACATGAAATAAATGCTTGTTCTTTCATTATTAATTAGCAAGCTACATATAGGTGGACTGCAAGCTACTGGTAGCTCACAATATACCTGTTGGAGACCCCTGCTCTTATAACACACTATCAATTCATTTTTACCTCTTTACACCAGGCAGAATTATTTTGAAATGAATCCTCCTTGATTAATTTAGCCTCCATCCATTCAGACACAGTGCAGCAGACAGAGGTCAGACTGGAGACCTGAGACATGGTGGCATTTAGCTCCATGCTGAGACGTCACTCTCATAACACCACAACACTCTGACCTTTGACCCGGATCCCTTAATGGTGATAGGCTGTGGGTGATGAGTGTGATGTCGGAACAGCGGAGAGGAGTCAGGTGTTAAATAGCCTTTACTGAGAGGTAACGTATGGATAGGTGTGTGTGTGTGTGTGTGTGTGTGTGTGTGTGTGTGTGTGTGTGTGTGTGTTTAAGAGGTACTGTATGGAGGTGAGGTCAGGTGTGTGTGTGTGTGTGTGTGTGTGTGTGTGTGTGTGTGTGTGTGTGTGTGTGTGTGTGTGTGTGTGTGTGTGTGTGTGTGTGTGTGTGTGTGTGTGTGTGTTTAAGAGGTACTGTATGGAGGTGAGGTGAGGTGTGTGTGTGTGTGTGTGTGTGTGTGTGTGTGTGTGTGTGTGTGTGTGTGTGTGTGTGTGTGTGTGTGTGTGTGTGTGTGTGTGTGTGTGTGTGTGTGTTTAAGAGGAACTGTATGGAGGTGAGGTGGTCCATGAAGTACATTTCCAGTCAAAAGTGATTTTATTTATATTTGTTATTTTCTACATTGTAGAATAATAGTGAAGACATCGATACTATGAAATAACACATATGGAATCATGTAGTAACCAAAAAAGTGTTAAACAGATCAAAATATACTTTATCTTTTAGATTCTTCAAAGTAGCCACCCTTTGCCTTGATGACAGCTTTGCACACTCTTGGCATTCTCTCAACCAGCTTCATGAGGTAGTCAACTGAGCCAATCAGTTGTGTTGTGACAAAGTGGGGGTGGTATACAGAAGATAGCCCTATTTGGTAAAAGACCAAGTCCATATTATGGCAAGAACAGCTCCAGTAATCAAAGAGAAATGACAGTCCATCAATACTTTAAGACATGAAGGTCAGTCAATTCGGAAAATTTCATGAACTTTGAAAGTTCCTTCAAGTGCAGTCGCAAAAACCATCAAGAGCTATGATTAATCTGGCTCTCATGAGGACCACCACAGGAATGGAAGACCCAGAGTTACTTCTGCTGCAGAGGACAAGTTGCAGCCCAAATAAATGCTTCACAGAGTTTAAGTAACAGACACATCTCAACATCAACTGTTCAGAGGAGACTGTGTGAATCAGGCCTTCATGGTTAAATTGCTGAAAAGAAACCATTACTAAAGGACACTAAGAAGAAGAGGAGACTTGCTTGGGCCAAGAAACACGAGCAATGGACATTAGACCGGTGGAAATCTGTTCTTTGGTCTGCTGAGTCTAAAATTGAGATTTTTGGTTCTAAACGGTGTGTCTTTGTGAGACGC
>NC_092175.1:37585383-37592883 GCF_045791955.1 Oncorhynchus clarkii lewisi | reverse complement strand
CAGGATGCTCTCAATGGTGCAGCTGTAGAACTTTTTGAGGATCTGGGGAGCCATGGCAAATCATTTCAGTCTCCCGAGGAGGAAAAGTGGTTGTCGTGCCCTCTTTATGACTGTCTTGTTGCGTTTGGACCATGATAGTTTGTTGGTGATGTGGACACCAAGGAACTTGAAACTCTTGACCCTGTCGATGTGAATGGGGGCTTGTTCGGCCCTCCTTTTCGTGTAGTCAACGAACAGCTTCTTTGTCTTGCTCACGTTGAGGCAGAGGTTGTTGTCCTGGCATCTCTGACCTCCTCCCTATAGACTCTCATCGTTGTCGGTGATCAGGCCTACCACCGTTGTTGTCAGCAAACTTAATGATGGTGTTGAAGTCATGCACGGCCACGCAGTCGTGGGTGAACAGGGAGTACAGTAGGGAAATAAGTACACACCCCTGAGGGGCCCCTGTGTTGAGGATCAGCGTGGCGGGTGTGTTGTTACCTACCCTTACCACCTCTGGGCAGCCCATCAGGAAGTCCAGGATCCAGTTGCAGAGGGAGGTGTTTAGTCCCAGGGTCCTTAGCTTAGTGATGAGCTTTGTGGGCACTATGGTGTCGAACGCTGAGCTGTAGTCAATTAATAGCATTCTCACATAGGTGTTTATTTTGTCCAGGTGAGAAAGGGCAGTGTGGAGTGCGATTGAGATTACGTCATCTGTGAATCTGTTGGGGCGGTATGCGAATTGGAATGGGTCTAGGGTTTCCGGGATGATTGTGTTGAGGTGTAGCCATGACCAGCCTTTCAAAGTCCTTAATGGCTACCGACGTGAGTGCTACGGGCCTGTAGTCATTTAGGCAGGTTACCTTCGCTTTCTTGTGCACAGGGACTATGGTGGTCTGCTTGTAGATATTACAGACTCGGTCAGGTAGAGGTTGAAAATGCCAGTAAAGACACTTCAAATTGTATTTGTCACAGCAGCATACCACCCTGCATACCACTGCTGGCTTGCTTCTGAAGCTAAGCAGGGTTGGTCCTGGATGGGAGACCAGATGCTGCTGGAAGTGGTGTTGGAGGGCCAGTAGGAGGCACTCTTTCCTCTGGTCTAAAAAAAATATCCCAATACCCCAGGACAGCGATTGGGGACACTGCCCTGTGTAGGGTGCTGTCTTTCGGATGGGACGTTAAACGGGTGTCCTGACTCTCTGAGGTCATTAAAGATCCCATGGCACTTATCGTAAGAGTAGGGGTGTTAACCCCGGTGTCCTGGCTAAATTCCCAATCTGGCCCTCAAACCATCACGGTCACCTAATAATCCCCAGTTTACAATTGGCTCATTCATCCCCCTCCTCTCCCCTGTAACTATTCCCCAGGTCGTTGCTGCAAATGAGAACGTGTTCTCAGTCAACTTACCTGGTAAAATAACGGATAAATAAAAAAATAAATAAAAAAACATGCGCCGAATACAACAGTGAAATGCTTACTTACTAGCCCTAAACCAACAATGCAGTTTTAAGAAAAATAACAACAAAATTAAGAAATACAAGTAACAAACAACTAAGGAGCAGCAGTAAAATAACAATAGAGAGGCTATATACAGGTGGTACCAGAACAGAGACAATGTGGAGCCTATATACAGGGTGTTACGGTACAGAGACAATGTGGAGGCTATATACAGGGTGTTACGGTACAGAGACAATGTGAAGGCTATATACAGGGTATTACTGTACAGAGACAATGTGGAGGCTATATACAGGGGGTACTGGAACAGTGACAATGTGGAGGCTAAATACAGGGGGTACCGGTACAGAGACAATGTGGAGGCGATATACAAGGGGTACCGGTACAGAGAAAATGTGCGGGGGCATTGGTTAGTCGAGGTAATTGAGGTAATATGTACATGTAGGTAGAGTTATTAAAGTGACTATGCATAGATAATAACAGAGAGTAGCAGCAGCGTAAAAGAGGGGTGGTGTGGGGGGCAATGCAAATAGTCTGGGTAGCCAATTGATTAGATGCTCAGGAGTCTTATGGCTTTGGGGTAGAAGCTGTTTAGAAGCCTCTTGGACCTAGACTTGGCGCTCCAGTACCGCTTGTCGTGCGGTAGCAGAGAGAACATTCTACGACTAGGGTGGCTGGAGTCGTAGGGCATTCCTCTGACACCGCCTGGTATAGAGGTCCTGGATGGCAGGAAGCTTGGTCCCAGTGATGTACTGGGCCGTACACACTACCCTCTGTCGTGCCTTGCGGTCGGAGGCTGAGCAGTTGTCATACCAGGCAGTGATGCAACCCGTCAGAATGCTCTCAATGGTGCAGCTGTGGAACCTTTTGAGGATCTGAGGACCCATGCCAAATGGGCCCTCGCATGCTCTGAGGACACGTCCTGGTAATCAGTCTGGCCCCGTGTCCTTGTGAATGTTGACCTGTTTAAAGGTTTTGCTCACGTCGGCTACAGAGAGCGTGATCACACAGTCGTCCGGAACAGCCGGTGCTCTCATGCATGCTTCAGTGTTGCTTGCCTCGAAGTGAGCATAAAAGGCTGGTAGGCTCGCGTCACTGGGAAGCTCGCGGCTGGATTTCCCTGTGTAGTTTACATATTTAATTGTGTCCATGGAAGTTTTTGTAGGTCATCTTGTTTTTTGGAGTCCAGCTTTGTTCTTGTTTTTATTCTGTTCTGAGTTGATTAAAAATAATGTCATAGGGGACAAAAAGTTGTTTTATAGTCATCATAAAGCTTGTCTTCCAAATCTTATTGTTGACAATGCATATTATTGTCCACCATAGATCTTTAGTATTGTCATCCATGTGAGTATAAAAAACATAGTGAAAGACTGTCTTGGAATTTATACATCGAAATCAATACTTCTCGTCAGGTCCCATATTTCTTTAGTTCTGTAGCTAGCAGTTCAATAAATGTGCTCTAAACCCTCTTCATCACTATTAGTGATTAGACAACCGTGGTATGACATGGCCTACAAGGATTGGAGAAGCAGTTTTAGCGTATCTTCATACTGTACTGTCTTTGTCACAATAGACGACTGCATACAATGCTTTTGGAGCCATCAATACCACATCAATATCGCCATCTGCCGGCCTTTCGGCTAAGTAGAGCCTAATGTTCAAGCTTGGCTACTGTGCCCAGAATGACAAACAAGTTGTTTATCTAAACGCGTTTCTCTGCGGGCGCGTTGTGTTTTGTCCCTCCGAGTCGCCGTGTGTTTGTGTTGTTGGATAGAGACGAAGATGGCGGACGAATTAGACCTCAGTGAACTAGACAGAGTACGGATTTCTGCTGCGGAGCTTCGAGTTGAAGCGTCGAGTTTCGTCAACCACGGGGATGTTCACAGAGGTGAGAACGATCGCAGAAAGTGATCAATATACTAAGAAAGAGAACGCAAAATGAGCTAGCCAAAGTATGAAGTGCCACGAAACTAAGTGGCTAACGCTAACTTGCTAGCTAACGGTAGCTAGGCTCATCATGTGGTCGTTTGTTTTCAAACGCCCCCCCATGCTTACATAGGTATGGGAAACATGTTTACATTGCCAAAGCAAGTGAAATAGATCATAAACAACATTTAAATGAAAAATAAACATTACACTAACAAAACAAAAGAGACATTTCGAATGTTATATTATGGCTATGTAAAGTTACGATGTTGTAACAGTGTAAACAGTTGAAGAACATAATGGAAAATAAATCAACATGGGTTGTATTTAAAATGGTGTTTGTGCTTCACTGGTTACCTTTTTCTTGTGGCAAGTGAAATGCTTACTTACAAGCCCTTAACCAACAATGCACTTTTAAGAAAATACAAAAAAAAAAGTAAGAGAAAAGAATAACAAATAATTAAAGAGCAGCAGTAAATGACAATAGCGGGGCGAAATACAGGGGGTACCGGTACTGAGGCAATATGTACATTAGGTAGAGTTATTAAAGTGACTATGCATAGATAATAACAGAGTAGTAGCAGCAACGTAAGAGGGGGGGATGCAATCCAAATAGTCTGAATAGCCATTTGATTTGACGTTCGGGAGTCTTGTGTCTTGAGGGTAGAAGCTATTTAGAAGCCTCTTGGACCTAGACTTGGAGAATGACGGGGATTAGGGCCTGTACGGGTGTTTGGAGTATATCCTTCCTGTCCGACTCATTAAAGAGAAATTCTTTGTCCAGTTCGAGGTGAGTAATCGCTCTTCTCATGTCCAGAAGCTCTTTTTGGTCATAAGAGACGGTAGCAGCAACATTATGTACAAAACAAGTTCCAAACAATGTGAAAAAACAAACCAAATAACACGGTTGGTTAAGAGCCAATAAGACGCCAGCATCCCCTCCTGCGCCATCTTGAACAGAACATGATTCCAACATTTTAGAATACCATATCAATCAATCACTTTTTATTCGTCACGTGCTTCAGAAACAAAAGGTGTAGACTAAGCAAAATGTTTACTTTACTGCCCTTCCCAACAATGCAGAGAGAGAAAAAAAAGAGAAGTATTAGAAAAATAATAACACATGGAATAAATACAGAATGAGTAACGATAACTTGGCTATATACACGGGGTACCAGTACCGAGTTGATGTGCAGGGGTAGGAGGGAATTGAGGTAGATATGTACATATAGGCAAGGATAAAGTGACAAGGCAACAGGATAGATAATAGACAGTAACAGCAGCGTATGTGATGAGTCAAAATAGTTAGTGTGTAAATGGTCAATGCAGATAGTCCAGGTAGCTAGCTATTGGTTAACTATTTAACTAACTATTTAGCAGTCTTATGGCTTAGGGTATAAGCTGTTTAGGGTCCTGTTGGTTCCAGCCTTGGTGCGTTGATACTGCTTGCAGTGCGGTAGCAGAGAAAACGATATATACCTTGGGTGGCTGGAGTCTTTGCAGCCAGTCAAGATGATCTCACTAGTGCAGCTGTAGAACTTTTTGAGGATTTGATGGCCCATGCCAAACCTTTTCAGCCTCCTGAGGGGGAATAGACGTTGTTGCATCCTCTTTACAACTGTGTAGGTGTGTGTGGACCATGATAATTCCTTAGCGATGTGGACACCAAGAAACTCAAAGCTCTTGACCTGCTCCACTACAGCCATTTCATTGTGGATAGGGGCTTGCTTTGGCCCTCCGTTTCCTGTAGTCCACGATCAGCTGCTTTGTCTTGCTGACGTTGAGGGAGAGGTTGTTGTCTTGGCAACACACTGCCAGGTCTCTGACCTCCCTGTAGGCTGTCTCATCGTCGTCGGTGATCAGACCTACCAACGTCGTGTCGTCGGCAAACTTAACGATGGTTTTGGAGTCATGCACGGCCACGGCTTCATAGTACCGTTTCATATGATATAAAAAAAAACATTTGGTCCCTGCCGATCTAAAAAGCACACACCTATTATAAAATGTTTATAAAGTCAGTTTGGTTTATAAATGTACAACAAAAAAAAGAAGCAACAGCAACTAGTTTCTTGTATGTGCTGTAACGTCCACTTCACTTTCATGCACATCTCAAGTGTGGCAGCTGTGGTCAGCCAGCCACATCCCCTTCCAGCCATCACTCACCTGCTTCTCTCCATCCACTCTTCCTGTGCATCTATTCCACCGTCAGTTTTTAAAATAAGAATTAGAGGTGGTGTCAAGCGGGGATGCAGACCCTGATGAGTCTTCGGTTGTTACATTTGTAGTTTTGAAACATTGGAGCTGCGCCTAGGGCTTGTTACTGTGACTGTATTACCGCCACGCTGGTAGTCACGAGTAATGACTGTAGTTAAATTCCACATGACCGCTTAGTCACGGTAATTCGGCTTCTCCAAGCTCTGATGCTGCTGACGGTCATTAGTATCCTACCAAACTTGCTAACTGCCTGGTACTCAGCACTCTATTGTCCCTCTAATCACTCTGACATCAAAGCAAATGTAATCCCAATAGCTTTCTGTAGGCAAGGAATACTATATTTATTTCTCAACTTTCCCAATATTAAGAACATTGTTTGGCTTAAAACAGGAGTATAGCCTAGCTGGCTGATATGAAAATTAACAACGGGAAAAGAGTCCTCCATTCACTATTTAAGTGCACAGATTACTTGTATTTTTTCCCCTGACCCGCAGGTGCCTGATAATGGTCCATTCTAAACTCATTTCACACACACAGTACCAGTCAAAAGTTTGGACACACCTACACATTCAATTTTTTCCCCCCTTTATTTCTACAATTTTGTACATTGTAGAATAATAGCGAAGACATCACAACTATGAAATTACACATATGGAATCATGTAGTAACCAAAAAATCTAAATCGATTTTAGATTCTTGAAAGTAGCCACCCTTTGCCTTGATGACAGCTCTGCACACCATAGCTAAAACTTATATCCCGGCCCTGGGGCAGCTGTGAGTGTGTGCCATGTCCGTTTTTTGTTGTTGAAATATGGGGCATAGGTGTGCTACATTTTCATGCAGGCGCTCTCTCTCTCTTCTCTCTCTCTTCTCTTCTCTTCTCGGGCTTTATTAACATGGGAAACATATGTTTACATTGCCAAAGCAAGTGAAAAAGATAATAAACAAAAGTGAAATAAACAATAAAAATTCACAGTAAACATTACACTCACAGAAGTTCCAAAAGAATAAAGTAATGTCAAATGTCATATTACGTATATATACACACCGTGTTGTAACGATGTGCAAATAGTTCAAGTACAAAAGGGGGGAAAACAACATAAATCTGGGTTGTATTACAATTACAAACAAATGACATGTTTGTTCTTCACTGGTTGACCATTTCTTGTGGCAACAGGTCACAAATCTTGCTGCTGTGATGGCACACTGTGGAATTTCACCCAGTAGATATGGGAGTTTATCAACATTGGGTTTGTTTTCAAATTCTTTGTGGTTCTGTGTAATCTGAGGGAAATATTTGTCTCTAATATGGTCATATATTGGGCAGGAGGTTAGGAAGTGCAGCTCAGTTTCCACCTCATTTTGTGGTCAGTGTGCACATTGCCTGTCTTCTTTTGAGAGCCATGTCTGCCTACGGTGGCCTTTCTCAATAGCAAGGCTATGCTCACGGAGTCTGTACATAGTCAAAGCCTTTCTTAAGATTGGGTCAGTCACAGTGGTCAGGTATTCTGCCACTGTGTTCTCTGTTTAGGGACAAATATCATTCTAGTTTGGTCTGTTCTTTTGTTAATTCTTTCCAATGTGTCAAGTTATTATCTTTTTGTTTTCTCATGACTTGGTTGGGTCTAGTTGTGTTGCTGTCCTGGGGCTTTGTGGGATGTGTTTGTGTTTGTGAACAGAGCCCCAGGACCAGCTTGCTTATGGGACTCTTCTCCAGGTTCATCTCTCTGTAGGTGATGGCTTTGTTATGGAAGGTTTTTCTGGATCTTTTCTGGATTTTGATAATTAGCGGGTATCTCCCTAATTCTGATCATTGTTTCGTGATCATTATTTGGTGTTTTACGTTGTGCACAGAGGATATTTTTTCTGAATTCCGCTTGCGGTCTCAATTTGGTTTTTGTCCCATTTTGTGAATTCTTGGAT
>NC_092175.1:37527883-37582883 GCF_045791955.1 Oncorhynchus clarkii lewisi | reverse complement strand
TCATTAGCCGACTGGGAGATGAATCACACATAAGAAGTTGAGATAGGGTGTGATCTGCTCTGTGCAGGTGGACCTGTGTCTGTGTGTTAACTCTGCAGTGTTACTGTGTGTAGGACAGGACAGGACAAGCAGGCTGTCTGTTGTCTGAATGTCCTCTTTACAGCTTCTTGGAACACTTTCAAGTTCATAACACACACCTTGTCATCACTGCTAATATATATCTCCCTTTCTCCTCATTCCTCTCCCTCTCTATCTCTTTCCCCAACTATTTCTCTCCCTTTTCTATCTCCCCCTTCCCTCTCTCCCTGTCACAGAGGAGCAAGGAGAGGAGGGGCGTGGCAAATGCCAGCAGCAGAGTAACCACGGCAACGACGCATCAAAAAAATCCGATCTGCAATGCTGCACGTCCGAGGCCATCCATGGCAACCGTCACCATGACAGCAAGGAAGGCGAAGAGTTGACCTCCCCTCGTCACCCTGTAACCATGACTTCTGACCCTGAGGAGGAGCTGGTGATGTCACCACCGCCACTGGAGGAGGAAGAAGGACACAAGATGGCCGCCACTGAGATGGTTTCAATGGAACCTGGATGTACAGATGGAGAGATGGGGACAGAAGGAGAAGATAAATATGGAGGAGGTTTTACTTTTAACCGCGAAGGCTCTCGAGCATCTGCACAACAGAGGACTCAAAGAGGTGACCACCACACCAATAGAGTCGACAACAACAACAGTAGCAGTGCAGGGGGGCCATCGTGCTCAGGCAACGGACCACAGAGCTCCATACAGAGGGATGGAGGGAGAGAGAAGGACCAGAGAGATGGAGGGAGAGAGAAGGACCAGAGAGATGGAGGGAGAGAGAAGGACCAGAGAGATGGAGGGAGAGAGAAGGACCAGAGAGATGGAGGGAGAGAGAAGGACCAGAGAGATGGAGGGAGGGAGAACGACCAGAGAGATGGAGGGAGAGAGAACGACCAGAGAGATGGAGGGAGAGAGAACGACCAGAGAGATGGAGGGAGAGAGAACGACCAGAGAGATGGAGGGAGAGAGAACGACCAGAGAGATGGAGGGAGAGATGGAGGGAGAGAGAAGGACCAGAGAGATGGAGGGAGAGAGAAGGACCAGAGAGATGGAGGGAGAGAGAAGGACCAGAGAGATGGAGGGAGAGAGAAGGACCAGAGAGATGGAGGGAGAGAGAAGGACCAGAGAGATGGAGGGAGAGAGAAGGACCAGAGAGATGGAGGGAGAGAGAAGGACCAGAGAGATGGAGGGAGAGAGAAGGACCAGAGAGATGGAGGGAGAGAGAAGGACCAGAGAGATGGAGGGAGAGAGAAGGACCAGAGAGATGGAGGGAGAGAGAACGACCAGAGAGATGGAGGGAGAGAGAACAACCAGAGAGATGGAGGGAGAGAGACGGACCACAGTGGGAGAGACCCAGACCTCCCGGAGCCAGCAGGGGGTTCCCCTGGCTCTGCCAAGCCCACCAGGAAGACTCGTAAACCGGACCGGGAGATCTATCAGCCGGGGGGCCGAAGGAGCACCACCAGCACCCAGGGGAAGGAAGTGGGAAGAGAGACGAAGAAACCGAATACCCCTGGTCCTGGGTCTGGTTCTGTTAGAGAGGAGGCTGTAGTCAAGAGAGAGCCAGCCCCACAAAAAGAGACTGGAGGAGAGAGAGGCGGAGTGGAGGAGAAGGGGAGAGGTGGCAGGTGTGAGGAGAAGGAGAGAAGGCAGGGGAGGAGAGAGACAGGCAAAGCGGCAGCAGCAGTCTCAGACCCTGTATCAGAGAACCTGACTGGGAAGATGGAGAAACTCAGTGTGACTGTCCCAGCCGGGAGAGAGGAGGAGGATGAGAGAGGAGGAGGAGAGAAAGGACAGGGTCAGGAAGTAGACAGGAGGAAGAAGGCTAGCGTTGAGGGCAGGAGGAGCAGAGGAGTTGAGGGAGGAGGAGCAAATGGAGGTGAGAAGACAGAGGAGAAGAAGAGAGAGAGGGGAAACCGCAGGAACAGAGGAGGAGGAGGGGAGAAGGGGGGCAATCAGGACTCCAAGAGAAGAGGAAGAGGGGAAGGAGAAGGGGGGAAGGGTGAGCGAGTGATTAAAGAGAGAAATAAGAGAGAGTCAGAGGGGGACAAAGAGGAGGAAGCAAACCATCCTGCAGATACACAGCCAACAAAAGGAAGAGAAAAACAGAGGGATAAAGAGACGGAAAGAGAGGAACCGAGGGACAGGGAGATGGAGAGAGGGAACAACAGACCCCGAGACATAGACAGAGAAAGAGAGGAACCGAGGGATAGGGAGATGGAGAGAGGGAACAACAGACCCCGAGACATAGACAGAAAAAGAGAGGAACCGAGGGACAGGGAGATGGAGAGAGGGAACAACAGACCCCGAGACATAGACAGAGAAAGAGAGGAACCGAGGGATAGGGAGATGGAGAGAGGGAACAACAGACCCCGAGACATAGACAGAGAAAGAGAGGAACCGAGGGACAGGGACAAGCAGAGAGGGAACAACAGACCCCGAGACATAGACAGAGAAAGGGATGGAGAGATGGAGAGAAACAGAGAGAGGTCAGCGGAGGGGAATGAGAGGAGCAGAGCCAACACTAATCCTAACAACAACCACCACCACCCATCATCATCCTCTAAGCGTTACTCCAAGTCAGACATCAGAAGACCCAGGAACCGCACCTACAGCACCAGCTCTGCCAGCAGTGGCACCAGTCTGGACGGACCTGGACTGGGACAGGGAGGGGGTTTGGGGGAGGACAGGGCCCGACGAGACCGGTTGGGGCGCAGGGAGCGAGAGAGAGGGGAGGGAGGAGGAGGTCAGCTCCAGAACAGGAGGAGAAGCACTAGAGACTCCTCTACTGACTCACTGGAAGAGAGCAAGGTGGGAGAATGGATGGATGAGAGGGGGAGAAGGAGGAGAGACGGAGGAGAGGAGGTCTGGAGCCCGGAGAGGAGGAAGAGGGGGGAGGAGAGCAGAGGGACAGGAGGGAGGCACAGAGGAGGAGGAGGGAGAGGAGGTCTCCTGAGAATATCTCACAGTGACAGACAGTCAGGCTCCTCCCAGGCTACCTCAGGCCCTGGCGAGGACCCCCAGGGGCGACGCAGACAGGGCACTGGGCCTCGCAGCAGGGGGAGGGGCATCCTCATCCTCCCCGCCCACACCAACCTCTCCAATTTGCCGGCGGAGGCCGGGCCGAGGCTTCTGTTTGGTGGGATCCGTGGAGGAAGAGATGCGGGGCTAGGGAGAGGAGGAGGAAGGGGCGGAGGAACTAGGCGTCTCTGGGACCCAAACAACCCCGACCAGAAACCCACCCTCGGGCTCTCCCAGCATGCATCGCACCAGCAGCAGCCCATGTACCTGCAGACAGGCGTTGGTTACGGAGCGCTGCACTTCCTGGATACAGATGACGAGGCTGCAGGGAGTCCCCCGGTCCGCCAGGGGGAGCACTTCCACCTCCAGCAGCAGGCTGCAGCCATGGCCCAGGCCTTCTACAAGTATCAGAACTCTGACAACCCTTACCCTTACAACGCCAACCCTAACCCCAACACACGCTACCCCTACCCTTACCACACTATGCCCGCCGGCCCTTACCAGATCCCCCCCTCTAACGACATGTACCACCCGGGTCAGTTCTACGGGGGGTACAGGGGCCAGGGGTACCCGGATGGACCCGAGGCTGTAGCAGGGGGTGGATCCGGAGCAGGTGTAACCCCTGAGGAGGCTGGGCAACATGCCAGAGGAGAGCTGGGGAGACTGCTGAGAGCTGCAGACAGTCAGGAGTTACAGCTCACTAACCTGTTGTCTCGAGACAGACTCGGTGCTGATGGACTGGACCGCATGGCTCAGCTCAGGTAAGATAGAGGGATGGAGAGGAGAGGAAGCAACAGCTCACTAACCTGCTAATGGAGGGGGGGGGAATGGTGAAAGCTGCAACCTGCTGTCTAAAAACAAACTATGCTCCTTTCTTTATCTTGCCCCCCCCCCTCCAGAGCTGACCTGTTGACCCTGTACGAGCGTGTGATCCTAACAGACATAGAGTTCAGTGACAGCCAGAACCTGGACCAGGCTCTATGGAAGAACGTGTTCTACCAGGTTATAGAGCGCTTCAGACAGCTCCTCAAAGATCCCAGTGGAGACTCAGCTCCGCGCATCACCACCATGCTACTGACACTGCTGGACGAGGTACACACACTGAACACACAGGCATCAATCAGCTGTTACCTAAAACACGTGTAAATATTGGACTATAAATTGTGCCTTCCTTTATTGTATTTACGCTGAACTGTTTAATCAATTCTACTGAGAAATGTACTTTTTGTTCCTATTCTTATCCTTCGTTATTTATTATTGTTGTTGAATTATCCAAAAGGAACCTGCAAGTAAGCATTTCGTGGGACGGTGTGTATCATGTGTGTCCCGTACATACGACTAATAAAACTGACCTTGAAACACGTACAGACAGACACACACCACGTACAGACAGACAAACACCACATACAGACACACACCACGTACAGACAGACAGACACCACGTACAGACAGACAAACACCACGTACAGACAGACAAACACCACGTACAGACAGACACACACCACGTACAAACACACACCACGTACAGACAGACACACACCACGTACAGACAGACACACACCACGTACAGACAGACACACACCACGTACAGACAGACACACACCACGTACAGACAGACACACACCACGTACAAACACACACCACGTACAGACAGACACACACCACGTACAGACAGACACACACCACGTACAGACAGACACACACCACGTACAGACAGACACACACCACGTACAGACAGACACACACCACGTACAGACAGACAAACACCACGTACAGACAGACACACACCACGTACAAACACACACCACGTACAGACAGACACACACCATGTACAAACACACACCACGTACAGACAGACACACACCACGTACAGACAGACACACACCACGTACAGACAGACACACACCACGTACAGACAGACACACACCACGTACAGACAGACACACACCACGTACAGACAGACACACACCACGTACAGACAGACACACAAGCACTGATTGCGTGAACAGCACTGTCATGCGAATAGTGTTGGTGACAGTATGCAGACTACATTTCTTCAGGGAACTAAACTTTTTCTATCATGCTGTTGTTTGTTTCCCAGGGGGCAGTATTCTTTGATGCGCTGCTGCAGAAGCTTCAGATGGTGTTTCAGTTTAAACTGGAGGATTACATGGACGGCATGGCCATCAGACCACGACCACTACGCAAAACGGTTACTACTGTGTGTGTGTGTGTGTGTGTGTGTGTGTGTGTGTGTGTGTGTGTGTGTGTGTGTGTGTGTGTGTGTGTGTGTGTGTGTGTGTGTGTGTGTGTGTGTGTGTGTGTGTGTGTGTGTGTGTGTGTGTGTGTGTGTAATTAACCATGTTTAATGTGTGTTTGGTCAGGTGAGGTATGCTCTGATCAGTGCCCAGCGGTGTTTGATCTGTCAGGGGGACATCGCCCGTTATCGGGAGCAGGCCAGCGACTCGGCTAACTACGGCAAGGCCCGCAGGTACGTAGCACATCAACCGTGGCTATTGGCTACCACAAAACACATAATTGTCTGACCATTCATACATGTCCATTCATGTGTGTTCCTGCTCGTGTTCCTGTTCGTTTCTCCACAATGGAGAAAACGGTGTGCTTTTTGTTCTCAGGTCTCTTTTGCTAAATATATTTTTCTCAGGGAGACTATTCCCCCGACTAGTAAATGTAGCTTACACCACAGCATTGTTGAATACTAATTTCTGATTGGCTAGAAGGGCATTCTAGAATGTACATTTAAAACCAGATAATGGGAGAGTTGGAAAAGAAATCGTAACACCTTGATGCAATATGCACCTACACATATACTTGCTACACAGTTACAGAAAGCTAAACCAACAACCACACTGTCGTGTCTTTAGTGTCATTAAAGGTGAAGACTTATTTTATCAAATCAATTCTCTGTAATTATTATTACGTGATTAAACTGATCATGTAAATTAAATTAACTAGGAAGTCGGGGCACCATGGAATATATATTACAAGTTATAATTTTCTGAATATACCTCTTCAGATATTTTAATATCTGATCAATTAGTCTTCTATTAATAAATTATTATTATTACCTTTGTCAGTCTCATCTGAACTTCGTAAATTGTTGGTTATCTGCACGAACCCACCCTTTACTATAAATCATCCATACACCAATTGGCTCAATTATTTATTTCCTAACTAATTAAACAATTACAGAATATACAATACATAATAACATTATACAGTAAAATGCCGTCCCTAGTGGACTTAACAAGACAAAACAGTTGGGGTTATAACATGGTAAATTCAGAGAGAAGAGAAGGAGGTTTTGGAAGGAAGACTAAGGAACATTGGTCTTCATAGGACCTGGGAAGCTATTCTCACATAAATGTATATGCCACTAACGATCGCTCATTCGGGAAAAGCAATGCATTGTATTTACGTGAAGCTGGTGATGTGAGGCTCTGGTTTGCCCAGTCGATGTCTCCCTCGTCCTTTGTGAAAACTTCCGGGTCATCATGTGAGAAGTTCACGTGGTCGGAGAGGTTCATCTCACTCTGGAGATTGGTCCACGTTGGTCAGTGTTGTCGTACTAGATTTGCTACCTTTCCAGCTGCAGTCTGATAGGCTGTCATCTAGGACTAATTTCTTCTTGAGTGATCAATAGTTCAGAGTTCAAACCATTTCAAGCTCCCATGTTTCCTGGCCTGTATGGTTGACATTAGAATTAGCCCTTTTGGCCTCCCGGGTGGCGCAGTGGTTAAGGGCGCTGTACTGCAGCGCCAGCTGTGCCATCAGAGTCCCTGGGTTCGCGCCCAGGCTCTGTCGTAACCGGCCGCGACCGGGAGGTCCGTGGGGCGACGCACAATTGGCCTAGCATCGCCCGGGTTAGGGAGGGCTTGGTCGGTAGAGGTGTCCTTGTCTCATCGCGCACCAGCGACTCCTGTGGCGGGCTGGGCGCAGTGTGCGCTAACCAAGGTGGCCAGGTGCACGGTGTTTCCTCCGGCGCATTGGTGCGGCTGGCTTCCGGGTTGGATGCGTGCTGTGTTAAGAAGCAGTGCGGCTTGGTTGGGTTGTGTATCGGAGGACGCATGACTTTCAACCTTCGTCTCTCCCGAGCCCGTACGGGAGTTGTAGCGATGAGACAAGATGGACAATTGGATACCACGAAATTGGGGAGAAAAAGGGGTAAAAAAAAAAAAGATTTAGCCCTTTTAAACGTGAAGACAAATCCTTGCAGTATTCAGAACTTGAGTGAATTTTTGTTATGTAGAGTGGACTGTAGACAACTATTCGCCACCACAGCTCACGCTGGGGTTTGCTTAGTTCAATGTCATGGGGTTCATGGGGCTCTTATAGAAATGTATTTCATTTCCAACCAATGCCTGTTCACTTGGGCGTGGCTACTGACTTAGTTAAACTTTACAGGTGAACATCACATTACATTACATCATTTCGTAAATAGTTTCATCTTTACTCATTCATTTTATATAAGAATTAGATGCAAACCTCATAGCTGAGGCACCTGTATGAACAGAGGGTAATGTGGCTGCATGAGGTCACGAACATGAAACAAAACGGACGGGTCGTAGCTGGCTTCTCCACCGACCCTTTTCACATTCTCCAAAATAGGACTATTCTCAAATTCTGGGATGTAGTAGAATTGAGCGGGAGAATCCCTTTGTCTTACTGTGAAGCTCTCTCTCTCAATTGCACGGTCAGGGAAAGTCTCTGTGGTATTTACGACGTGGTTGTAAGGTCATAAAACTGCCCCGTAAAACTGTGTGTGTGTGTGGGGGGGGGGGGGGGGGGGTTGTTTACATCTCTGCTAGCCAATTCACTGAAAGGGCCAGCGTTGACAATGCAAACCGAAATTGGATACATTGTAAACGCAGGTCCAACGAGGAAAAAAATAAATATCCATAATATCCATAAATATCAAACCAATTGAACAAACAACTGGGTTTCGTCTCTAGCAATTAAAATATGAGAAAGTATGAATTATTTTATAAAAATGAAAATATCAATTAATTGTTTTTATTTCTACTGTTTGCTTTAGTAGTGTTTTCTTCTAGTGGCCGCTGTAAAACATTCAAAGTATAAACCATAAACCTAGTGAATACCATTGGTGTTTAATATGAGGGTTTCAGCATCAGCTGTCAGAGCAGTTTACCGATCACTGTACCTGTACACAGCCCATCTGTAAATAGCCCACCCAACTACCTCATCCCCATATTGTTATTTATCCTCTTGCTCTTTTGCACCCCAGTATCTCTACTTGCACATCATAATCAGTAGATCTATCACTCCAGTGTTAATGCTAAATTGTAATTATTTTGCCTCTATGGTTTATTTATTGCCTTACCTCCCTAATCTTCTACATTTGCGCACACTGCATATAGGTTATTCTATTGTGTTATTGAGTACGTTTGTTTATTCCATGTGTAACTCTGTTGTTGTTTTTGTCGCACTGCTTTGCTTTATCTTGGCCAGGTCGCAGTTGTAAATGAGAACTTGTTCTCAACTGGCCTACCTGGTTAAATAAAGGTAAAATAAAAAAATAGAATATCCCCTATTTATTTTTTTGCACTATATTTAATGTACTATGTTTTGCCGTCAAACTGGTGACAGTTGTGAAAATAGTCAATCATTGGACAAGTTGCAGAGGTCATTGAAAATAATGCTATTGCTGATTAGATGCTTTTTTCATTCATTAGGCTATTTTCTCCTGGAGCATATGGTCTCTCAACTAAGAACTGTTGGACAATATGGACACAGATATATATATATATATATATATATATATATATATATATATATATATATATATTTTTTTATATATATATATATATATATATAATTATATTTTTTATATTTGAATTTTAAAAATGCAGTTATTAAAGTATAAATTACCAAAGTTGCAATAGATTGCCATAGATTTTCTGTTAATTACCAAAATTACAGGATTCCAGTAACTTTAGTAAATTACCGGTAGCTATCAAATCACATGCGCCGAATACAACCGTGAAATGCTAACTTACAAGCCCTTAACCAACAATGCAGTTCAATAAATAGTTAAGAAAATATTTACTAAATAAACTAAAGTAAAAAATAAAAAGTTACACAAAATGACTTAACAATAATGAGGCTATATACAGGGGGTACCGGTACTGAGTCAATGTGCGGGGGTACCGGTTAGTCAAGGTAATTTGTACATCTAGGTATGGCTAAAGTGATTATGCATAGATAATAAACAGTGAGTAGCAGCAGTGTAAAAACAGGGGGGGGGGGGGGGGGTCAATGTATAGTCCGGGTGGCCGTTTTATTAATTGTCTTTTGATCCTAGACTTGGCGCTCCGGTACCGCTTGCCGTGCAGCAGCACAGAGAACAGTCTATGCCCTGGGTGACTTGGCACTCCGGTACCGCTTGCCATGCAGCAGCAGAGAGAACAGTCTATGACCTGGGTGACTGGAGTCATTGACAATTTTCTCTTCCTCTGTTACCGCCTAGTATATAGGTCCTGGATGGCAGGAAGCTTGGCCTGGCAGGAAGCTTGATGTATTGGGCCGTACGCACTACCCTCTGTAGTGCCTTACGGTCGGAGGCCGAGCAGTTGCCATACCAAGCGGGGATGGAAGCAGTGAGGATGCTCTCAATGGTGCAGCTGTATAACTTTTTTAGCATCTGGGGAGCCTTGACAAATCTTTCCAGTCTCCTGAGGGGGAAAGGTGTTGTCGTGCCCTCTTCACGACTGTCTTGGTGTGTTTGGACCATGATAGTTTGTTGGTGATGTGGACACTAAGGAACTTGAATCTCTCGACCCGCTCCACTACAGCCCCGTCGACGTTAATGGGGGCCTGTTCAGCCCTCCTTTTCCTGTAGTCCACGATCATCTCCTTTGTCTTGCTCACATTGAGGGAGAGGTTGTTGTCCTAGCACCACACTGCCAGGTCTCTGACCTCCTCCCTATAGGCTGTCTCATCGTTGTCAATGATCTGGCCTACCACTGTTGTATCGTCAGCAAACTTCATGATGGAGTTTGAGTCGTTCTTGGCCACGCAGTCATGGGTGAACAAGGAGTACAGGTGGGGACTAAGCATGCACCCTTGTTGGACCACGGTGTTGAGGATCAGTGTGGCAGAAGTGTTGTTGCCTACCCTTACCACTTGGGGGCGGCCCATCAGGAAGTCCAGGATCCAGTTGCAGAGGGAGGTGTTTACTCCCAGGTCCTTAGCTTCGTGATTAGCTATGGTGTTGAACGCTGAGCTGAAGTCAATGGACATCATTCTCACATAGGTGTTTCTTTTGTCCAGGTGGAAAAGGGCAGTGTGGATTGAGATTGCGTCATCTGTGGATCTGTTGGGCGGTATGCGAACACTTCATGGATACCGACGTGAGTGCTACAGGGCGGTAGTCATTTAGGCAGGTTACCTTCTCTTTCTTGAGCACAGTGACTATAGTGGTCTGCTTGAAACGTGTAGGTATTACAGACTTAGTCAGGGAGAGGTTGAAAATGTCATTGAAGATACTTGCCAGTTGGTCCGTGCATGCTCTGAGTACACACCCTGGTAATCCATCTGGCCCCGCGGCCTTGTGAATGTTGACCTGTTTAAAGGTCTTGCTCACATTGGCTACAGAGAGCGTGATCACACAGTTGTCCGGAACAGCTGGTGCTCTCATGCATGCTTCAGTGTTGCTTGCCTCGAAGCCAGCTTTACAACCCCTACACAGGAGTGGTCTCTCTTTTTGTGTAAAGTCATCTTCTCTTCTTTCTCTACCTTCTCCCTCTTCTTTCTTCCTCCTCCCTCCTCTTCCTCCTCCTGTCTAGTTGGTACCTGAAGGCCCAGCAGATTGCTCCTAAGAACGGACGACCCTACAACCAGCTGGCCCTGCTGGCTGTCTACACGGTGAGAAGATGTGTTATTTTCTACAGTAGGGGACAAGATGAGACGAGACAAATATCTGTTGTGTTGATGTAATGCTGTGTAAAGTATGTATTGCTGATTTCTCCCCCCCCAAAAAAAATAATTTCCATGAAAACGGTGAATAATGTATATAGTTAGTTATATTTTGACAGAGAAAACCGACAGACACAAGAAAGATCACTCGCATCTCTCTCTCTCTCTCTCGCTCTCTCTCTCTCTCTCTCTCTCTCTCTCTCTCTCTCTCTCTCTCTCTGTCTCTGTCTCTGTCTCTGTCTCTGTCTCTCTCGCTCTCTCTCTCTCTAGAAGAGGAAGTTGGATGCAGTGTATTATTACATGCGTAGCCTGGCGGCCTCCAATCCCATCCTCACTGCCAAGGAGAGCCTCATGAGTCTGTTTGAAGAGGCCAAACGCAAGGTCAGACACACACACAAACACTGGCCACATATACACCTATAGCTCAACCGACACTGCTTTCATAGACCAGCTAATGTATTCATAGACCAAACACATCCAAGCCTTTCATCTCCTGGTTCTGTCCCCTGCTTGTGTATTCAGGCAGACCAGATGGGGCGGAGGCAGGAGTCAGAGGGGGGTTCCAGGGGCCCTGGGGTCCAGGGTGGAGGAAGAGGACGGGGGGAGCCGGGGGCCAGAGTAGAGATCTGGCTTCGCCCTGTCGTCCAGGCAGGGGCTCTCTCATCGCACCGCGGGGGCAGCGAGTCCAGCAGAGACTCTGAACAGGACGGAGAGCTCGGCAACCTCAGCGCTAGTGATGTGAGTACAATACACATATACGTATGCACCCACGCACACCCACTCTTTATGGCTTCTCTTCTGCTTCTCTTCCGGTTGTGTTCCAGTTCTTCTATATTGGACGCTGTTAATACTCCTCTGTGTCTCTTTGTGTCCATCTGTGGGTCTGCACATGTTCACTCATGCTCCAGAAGAAGTACACACACACACACACACACACACACACACACATACACACACACACACACACACACACAGCCACAGAGACACACACAGCAACAGAGACACACACAGAAATGGAGGCACACATGACCTTGTTTCCAGACACACAACAGGAACTATTCTCCATTATCCATCTCTCTTTCTCTTTCTCTGTCGGTCTTTCTTTCTGTCTTTCCAGCTCATATTCCCCTCTTCCTCTCATTGGAAAAAAAATCAAAAACCTGTTTTTGCGTTGTCATTATGGGTTATTGTGTGTCGATTGATGAGGGGGGAAAAATAATTTTATCCATTTTAGAATAAGGCTGTAATGTAACAAAATGTGGAAAAGGGGAAGGGGTCTGAATACTTTCTGAATGCACCGTATATGCTGTCACTCTCTCTGTTAAATACCTCTGGTTCTCAGGTGTATATTAGAGGTCGACCGATTAATTAGGGCCGATTTCAAGTTTTCATAACAATCAGAAATCGGTATTTTTGGGCGCCGATTTATTATTATTCTTCTTTTTTTACACCTTTATTTAACTAGGCAAGTCAGTTAAGAACACATTCTTCATTTCAAAGACGGCCTAGGAACGGTGGGTTAAATGCCTCGTTCAAGGGGCAGGACGACAGATTTTCACCTCGTCAGCTCGGGGGATCCAATCTTGCAACCTTACATTTAACTAGTCCAACGCTATACCGACCTGCCTCTCTCGTTTCACTCCACAAGGAGTGCCTGTTACAAGCCAAGGTAAGTTGCTAGCTAGCATTAAACTTATCTTATAAAAACAATCAATCAATCATAATCACTAGTTAACTACACATGGTTGATGATATTACTAGGTATTATCTAGCGTGTCCTGCGTTGCATATAATCTGACTGAGCATACAAGTATCTAAGTATCTGACTGAGCGGTGGTAGACAGAAGCAGGCGCATAAACATTCATTCAAACAGCACTTTTGTGCTTTTTGCCAGCAACTCTTCGTTGTGCGTCAAGCATTGCGCTGTTTATGACTTCAAGCCTATCAACTCCCGAGATGAGGCGGGTGTAACCGAAGTGAAATGGCTAGCTAGTTAGCGCGCGCAAATAGCGTTTCAAACGTCACTCGCTCTGAGCCTTGGAGTGGTTGTTTCCCTTGCTCTGCTTGGGTAATGCTGCTTCGAGGGTGGCTGTTGTCATTGTGTTCCTGGTTCGAGCCCAGGGAGCAGCGAGGAGAGGGACGGAAGCTATACTGTTACACTGACAATACTAAAGTGTCTATAAGAACATCCAATAGTCAAAGGTTAATGAAATACAAATGGTATAGAGGGAAATAGTCCTATAATTCCTATAATAACTACAACCTAAAACTTCTTACCTGGGAATATTGAAGACTCATGTTAAAAGGAACCACCAGCTTTCATATGTTCTCATGTTCTGAGCAAGGAACTTAAACGTTAGCTTTCTTACATGGCACATATTGCACTTTTACTTTCTTCTCCAACACTTTGTTTTTGCATTATTTAAACCAAATTATTATGTATTTGAGGCTAAATTGATTTTATTGATGTATTATATTAAGTTAAAATAAGTGTTCATTCAGTATTGTTGTAATTGTCATTATTACAAATAAAATGTTTAAAAAATTGGCCGATTAATCGGTATCGGCTTTTTTGGTCCTCCAATAATCTGTATCGGTATCGGCATTGAAAAATCATAATCGGTCGACCTCTACTGTATATTCTGTCACTCTCTCTGTTAATTACCTCTGGTTCTCAGGTTCCCTTGTCCACAGGGCACAGTCAGAGAGACACACCCATATTCTCTCTCTCACACATACACACGCACACAGACAGACATAAACACACATATACACACACTAGAGATGTTTTCTCTCTCAGGAAGTGGTGGCTCTGTGACTCACCCTCCGTAGTGGACAGACAGAGTGCGTCGTGGGCCGCAGCGCTCTCGCCGTCTCCATGGAGATACGCCCTCGTAAACACATCCACACACACACACATACGCAGGCAGACACACAAACACACACACACATCCGCTCACACACACAGTCTTGTACAACTAACCTTGTTGGCGACACACAGTTTAGTCCCATTCTAAATAAAATTTTCCCTAACCCCTAAACCTAACCCTTACGCTAACCTTAACCAAAAAACCTAACCCAGTTTTTGTTAGTTTACTTTTCTTGTGTGGACTTCTAGTTAAACATGTTCAGACACACACAAGCAGGCAGAAACATGTAAACACACAGATGCCGACACACACCCACACATACGCAGACATTAGGGATGGGCACTGTTATATGAATATTCAAGTACATCAGTATTAGAATACTTGCGAGAGTATTCATTTTTTTTTAAAGAAAAAATAAAGAAACGCCCTATTTTAACAATGAAATAGCTTTGTCTAAATGATCTGTGATATTGCAACACACGGATATACCATGACATTTTAAATTCTTAATTCAATAAAACAATACAAATTTTAGTGTAGTTTTTAAGACGTGCCCCCAATAAATATGCATACTGTAGTCTTACAAAGGTTCTACGCGTTTGTTGTAATTGTTGGCCAATCAGTGGCACCACAGTCCGAGGCTACACGTGTAGAAAGCAATGTGGGAGATCTCTAATCATTGTTGGCCAATCAGTGGCACCACAGTCCGAGGCTACACGTGTAGAAAGCAATGTGGGAGATCTCTAATCATTGCAAAATTGAATTAAAATTACGGAATTAAGTTAGCTAAATGAGAAGGAGTAGGTTGCGACGAGCGACCATCGGGTTGGCTGTTTAATCTGAATGGAATTGTTGTAGACAAGGATGGGAAGCACAGCAAAATAGACTCAATTAGTAGCTAGCTAGCTGACTAACAAAGCTGGCTATCTTAGCTAGCTTCTTCACATCGATTTGATGCCGTCAAGACAGGCACTACAAGATGGGATGATAGATAACTTATGGCATCCAGGGTTTCTTCTGCCATAGAAACCCTTGGGCGGGCAGCCTAAGTCCAAACAGTATATGTATTTTTATTAATTTGTTTCAACATTTTCGGGGTGGAAAAATGCTTTGTGTAAACCTAAAGGAAAACTCCACCAAAAAACAATATTTTGGTATTTGTTTCATTAGTCCATTGTTGATGTAGTCCCAAAATGTTTCATATGATGCATAATGCATCATACGGGCCGGATGTCTGTACAATATTCTTAACAATTCAGCCGTGCCGACAGGCTGACCGTTGCCATTCCCACGCCCCCTGCCACACCACCTAAGCCCTTTTTTTTTGTCTAGAAAAAACCCTGGCATCCACAAGTCTGTATTGGCTACTCTCTCTCCTTCCCGTCTCAAACACACCGACCCCCGCACAGCTGCAAGCAGAGCAGCACCTCTCTCCCATGTTTCCGCTGGCTGTGTAGCAAGCCATTTCCCAAGCTGAAACAACGTTCCAAATGTTTGTTTTTTTATTTATGTTTTTTTTACATGTAGTTCGACTATCCGGGATATCTGTAAAAAAATAATATATATATATACAATTTGAATAGTGAAATGATTTAAAATGCCCTTTACTAACACACACACACACACACACACACATCCATGTGTCAAACCTGTTAGTTAACAGGCTTCCCCATGACTATATCAGTAGTTAATGAGAAATGTCTGTCTTTGTGTCTGGAAGACTGTTTACCATAGTTTAACCTTACTCTCTTTTTTTTTTCATCTCTTCAATTACCTTTGTTGTTTTTCTGATGTAAGTTGGCCTATAGTCAGGTTCTGGTTCCCACCTTTTCGCTCAGTCTCTTTCACCTACCTAGCTGTTATAACAAGTGTTATAACCAGTCCCCTTCACCTAGCGGTTATAACAAGTGTTATAACCAGTCCCCTTCACCTAGCTGTTATAACAAGTGTTATAACAGTCCCCTTTACTTAGCTGTTATAACCAGTGTTATAACCAGTCCCCTTCACCTAGTGGTTATAACAAGTGTAATAACTAGTCCCCTTCTCCTAGCTGTTATAACCAGTGTTATAACCAGTCCCCTTCACCTAGCGGTTATAACAAGTGTAATAACCAGTCCCCTTCGCTTAGCTGTTATAACAAGTGTTATAACCAGTCCCCTTCACTTAGCTGTTATAACCAGTCCCCTTCACCTAGCGGTTAAATAGCATAGAAAAATGTAAGAAGGCGACAGGACAGACATGACTAATCAATGCTAGACCTACTATCTGACTCATCCGTGCTTTGTTGCTCCTGTCTGTCTTCAGCTCAATAAGAGGTTCATACTCAGCTTCCTCCACGCTCATGGAAAACTCTTCACTAAAGTGGGGTGAGTTATTTTGGTGTGTGTGTGTGTGGTCGTGAATTAAAGTATTATTTTTAAAGCCCGTGTGGTTATGTGTATGCTCTAACACACATATTTAACAGATTATGCTGTTGTTTTTGAAGAAGGATTTTACTTCCAATCACTGTGATATGTGGTTGTCTTGCCTACCTTAGTTGAAAGCGCTGACTGTTAGTATCTCTGGGTAAGAGTGTTAAATGAGCAACATGTCCACAGCATGGAGTCGTTCCCAGAGGTGGTCAGTCGTGTTCTCCAGGAGTTCAGAGTGCTGATCCAACACAGCCCCTCCCCCCTGGGCAGCACACGCATGTTACAGATCATCACCATCAACATGTTCACTATACACAACGCTCAGAGCAGAGGTAACACATGCGCTCGCACACACACACACACACACACACACACACACACACACACACACACACACACACACACACAGAGAAAAGCGACCTTGTACAAAAGTATTGTGCAAAAACACTGAAGCCTATGATCTCCTTCTCTCTCCCTCTACCTCCTTCCCCCCCTCTCTCCTTCTCCCCTCACTCTCTCTCTCCTTCTACCTCCTTCCCTCTCTCCCTCCCTCCCCCTTCCTCTCTCTCCTCCCCTCCCCTTCCTCCCTCCCTCTCCTCCCCCTTCCATTTCCCTTCCTTCCTTTCTCTCTCTCTCCCTCCCTCTCCTTTCTCTCTCTCTCTCCTTCTCCTCCCTCTCCTCCCCCTTCCCCCTCCCTTCCTCCCTCTCCCTTCCTCTTTCTCCCTCCCTCTCCCTTCCTCTCTCCCTCCTCCCCCTTCCGTCTCCCTTCCTTTAGGAGGAGATGGTGAGGTGAGGTCTGTTTTACAGGAGCAGACTACAGCTCTGGGTCTGGCCATGTTCTCTCTGCTGGTCCAGCGCTGCACAGAACTACTGAGAGACACACCTGCAGGTATGTCATTCACAGATAGGATATTTGTATATATTGTATGGTTGTAAAATGACTGTCTGACTGACACAGTTCATATAAGGGTAGAGCACTCTAACCCACTAACACTCTAACCCACTAACACTCTAACCCACTAACACTCTAACCCACTAACACTAACACTCTAACCCACTAACCCACTAATACTCTAACCCACTAACACTCTAACCCACTAACACTCTAACCCACAAACACGCTAACCCCCTAACACACTAACCCACTAACACTCTAACCCACTAACACTTTAACCCACTAACAGTCTAACCCTCTAACACTCTAACCCACTAACACTCTAACCCACTAACACTCTAACCCACTAACACTAACACTCTAACCCACTAACCCACTAATACTCTAACCCACTAACACTCTAACCCACTAACACTCTAACCCACAAACACGCTAACCCCCTAACACACTAACCCACTAACACTCTAACCCACTAACACTTTAACCCACTAACAGTCTAACCCTCTAACACTCTAACCCACTAACCATCTAACACACGAACACTCTAACCCACAAACACGCTAACCCCCTAACACACTAACCCACTAACACTCTAACCCACTAACACTCTAACCCACTAACACTCTAACCCACTAACACTCTAACACTCTAACCCACTAACACTCTAACCCACTAACACTCTAACCCACTAACACGCTAACCCACTAACACTCTAACCCACTAACACGCTAACACTCTAACCCACTAACACTCTAACCCACTAACACTCTAACCCACTAACCCTCTAAAGCCCTTTAACCCTCTAACCCCCTAACCCTCTAACCCACTAACCCTCTAACCCACTAACACTCTAACCCACTAACACGCTAACCCACTAACACTCTAACCCACTAACACGCTAACACTCTAACCCACTAACACGCTAACCCACTAACCCTCTAAAGCCCTTTAACCCTCTAACCCACTAACACTCTAACCCACTAACACTCTAACCCACTAACACTCTAACCCACTAACACACTAACCCACTAACCCACTAACACTCTAACCCACTAACACTCTAACCCACTAACATTCTAACCCACTAACACTCTAACCCACTAACCCACTAACACTCTAACCCACTAACAGGCTATTGTGAAATGGTAGAACCTACCGTAGCCAGCTAACTAGCCATGTGCTTTTCCTCCATGACCAACACATGTTTTATTTAGGTGCTATGGGAATGAATACACAACAGCATATCAAACTGGGATCATGTTTTTAGGTTGGATGGATTCTTGGTTCTGACTCCTAAAACTTAGGGTTAATTATCAGGTATCCTATTGAAATGTTGAGTGCTGTGGTTTAGAGGGCCTACACCAGAAGTGAATGGTTATCTGTAGGAGGAAGGTATATGGTGTGTGTGCAATTAAGCTTGGAATGTACTGAGTGTAGGGAATCGATCACATGTGTCAGGCATTGATAAGGGGAGAGAGCCATGGATTAGTGATGAAGGGGGTCGAGGTCAGAGAGAAGGAACAGTTTATTTCCTGCCTAACAATAAAGACGTCACCACTGGGGGAACCATGTCTTGGTCGGTTCAGCTGTTTGTCCCTCTGGGATGAATTGACTTGGTTTAAGCTTCCATAGTGTCCGTTGAGTTCTTACTCTGATAATTACAACCTAACAGGTCACACCGACAAGTAGAATAATATTTTCCGGGGTCATATTTATTTTCTATGATGAATCTGATTATGTCGCATTGGAGAAGTGAGAAGCTAAAAAGGCTAGCTAGCTTGCTATGTTTTTTTGCCAGGCTGGTAGCTAGTTACTACTAGCAAGGGAAGGTGACTGTCCTTGCTTTCAAAAAATGTAATGACAAATGTTTTTTTTTTTACTTTGCTATTGTGAGTGGGAGTGGGACCGGTGAGGATATCATGTTACCAAAAATCCAACTCCATCCACACAGCTTGTAGTAACCTTGATGGAGAGGTTTGCCTGACCTATGAACTCTACTCCCTAGGAAGGTAGACAATGATTATCTTTCTCTCTCTCTCTATCCTTTTCTCCCTCTCCCTCACTCCATCTCTCAGAGTCCATCCCAGAGGAGGAGAGAGAAGATGGGGATGAGTGGGAGGAGGGGATGGTGAGAGTTTCTGCCTTCCCATTGGACCTGAGGGAGCTGCTGCCCAGCGTTAAAGTCTGGTCTGATTGGATGCTTGGACACCCCGACCAATGGAATCCTCCGCCTTGTAGTATAGAGTGAGTATACAATCCAAACACAGGACGATTTTCCTGTGGGGAGGTGTTACTGTCTCCTCTCTCTTCCTGTGGGCAGGTGTTACTGTCTCCTCTCTCTTCCTGTGGGCAGGTGTTACTGTCTCCTCTCTCTTCCTGTGGGGAGGTGTTACTGTCTTTCTCTCTTCCTGTGGGGAGGTGTTACTGTCTCCTCTCTCTTCCTGTGGGGAGGTGTTACTGTCTCCTTTTTCTTCCTGTGGGGAGGTGTTATTGTCTCCTCTCTCTCTTCCTGTGGGCAGGTGTTACTATCTCCTCTCACTTCCTGTGGGGAGGTGTTACTGTCTCCTTTCTCTTCCTGTGGGGAGGTGTTATTGTCTCCTCTCTCTCTTCCTGTGGGGAGGTGTTACTGTCTCCTCTCTCTTCCTGTGGGGAGGTGTTACTGTCTCCTCTCTTCCTGTGGGGAGGTGTTACTGTCCCCTCTCTCTTCCTGTGGGGAGGTGTTACTGTCTCCTCTCACTTCCTGTGGGCAGGTGTTACTGTCTCCTCTCTTCCTGTGGGGAGGTGTTACTGTCTCCTCTCTCTTCCTGTGGGGAGGTGTTACTGTCTCCTCTCTCTTCCTGTGGGGAGGTGTTACTGTCGCCTCTCTCTTCCTGTGGGGAGGTGTTACTGTCTCCTCTCTCATCCTGTGGTGAGGTGTTACTGTCTCCTCTCACTTCCTGTGGGCAGGTGTTACTGTCTCCTCTCTTCCTGTGGGGAGGTGTTACTGTCCCCTCTCTCTTCCTGTGGGGAGGTGTTACTGTCTCCTCTCACTTCCTGTGGGCAGATGTTACTGTCTCCTCTCTTCCTGTGGGGAGGTGTTACTGTCTTCTCTCACTTCCTGTGGGGAGGTGTTACTGTCTCCTCTCTTCCTGTGGGCAGGTGTTACTGTCTCCTTCCTGTGGGGAGGTGTTACTGTCTCCTTCCTGTGGGGAGGTGTTACGGTCTCCTTCCTGTGGGGAGGTGTTACGGTCTCCTTCCTGTGGGGAGGTGTTACTGTCTCCTTCCTGTGGGGCGGTGTTACTGTCTCCTTCCTGTGGGGAGGTGTTACTGTCTCCTTCCTGTGGGGAGGTGTTACTGTCTCCTCCCTCTGCCTGTGGGGAGGTGTTACTGTCTCCTCTCTTCCTGTGGGGAGGTGTTACTGTCTCCTCCCTCTGCCTGTGGGGAGGTGTTACTGTCTCCTCTCTCTTCCTGTGGGGAGGTGTTATTGTCTCCTCTCTCTCTTCCTGTGGGGAGGTGTTACTGTCTCCTCCCTCTGCCTGTGGGGAGGTGTTACTGTCTCCTCTCTCTGCCTGTGGGGAGGTGTTACTGTCTCCTCTCTTCCTGTGGGGAGGTGTTGCTTTACCACACTGATTGTCCCTCGTCTCTCTACCAGTGGTTGTAGCTCTGGTGTGTGGCGTAGCTTGGCCGACCTGTGTAATGCGTTGGCTCGTGTCGACCACGGGGAAGCGCCGCTGTACAAGGCAGACGGGGACGGAGGCGAGGGGGATGAAGAGCTCCGCCTGTTGCTATTGGAGGAAGACAGGCTACTGGCCGGCTTCGTCCCGCTGCTCGCCGCCCCACAGGAACCCTGCTACATAGAACTCACCAGGGATACCGTGAGTTTATACACCATATACACATTACATACATGTTCTCTCTGGCTCCCTCACTCTTTCCCTTTCTCTCTCTCTCTCTTGCTCGCTCTCTCTCTTTCTCTCTCCCCCCTCTCCCTCTCTCTCTTGCTCGCTCTCTCTCTTTCTCTCTCTCTCTCTCTCTCTCTCTCACTCTTTCCCTTTCTCTCTCTCTCCCTCTCTCCCTCCCCTCACTCTCTCCCTTTCTCTCCCCCCCTCTCTCTCTCTCTCCCCCTCACTCTTTCTCTCTCTCTCTCTCTTTCTCTCTCTCCCTCTCTCTCCCTCCCCCTCACTCTCTCCCTTTCTCTCCACCCCCTCTCTCTCTTTCTCTCCCTTTCTCTTTCTCTCCCTCTCTCTCTCTCTCTCTCTCTCTCTCCCCCCCTCTCTCCCCCCTCACTCTTTCCCTTTCTGTCTCTCTCTCCCTCCCCCTCACTCTCTCCCTTTCTGTCTCTCTCCCCCCTCTCCCTCTCTCTTGCTCGCTCTCTCTCTTTCTCTCTCTCTCTCTCTCTGTCACTCTTTCCCTTTCTCTCTCTCTCCCTCTCTCCCTCCCCTCACTCTCTCCCTTTCTCTCCCCCCCTCTCTCTCTCTCTCCCCCTCACTCTTTCTCTCTCTCTCTCTTTCTCTCTCTCCCTCTCTCTCCCTCCCCCTCACTCTCTCCCTTTCTCTCCACCCCCTCTCTCTCTTTCTCTCCCTTTCTCTTTCTCTCCCTCTCTCTCTCTCTCTCTCTCTCCCCCCCCCTCTCTCCCCCCCTCACTCTTTCCCTTTCTGTCTCTCTCTCCCTCCCCCTCACTCTCTCCCTTTCTGTCTCTCTCCCTCCCCCTCACTCTCTCCCTTTCTCTCTCCCTATGTCTCTCTCTAGGCAATAGCAGCAGACTGTAAAAGGGTAACAGTGTTGAAGTATTTCCTGGAGGCTCTGTGTGGACAGGAACAACCTCTTCTGGCCTTCAAGGGAGGGAAGTATGTCTCCATGGCAACCTCTCCCCAACCCAGCAGCCCTGGCGACGCCCACAGTCGACACGACTCACTGACCGAGAGAGAGGTGTTTGTTTGTTTCTCTCTCTTACTTATCAAATGTATTCCAGGTTCTTCTCCAAGTTTCTCTGTCTCTCAATACTTGATTATTTGTTTTAAGTCTAGCACTGAGTTAGACACCTGTCACAACTAGTCACTGTCATGAATGCCTTGGTTAGCTGAATCAGGTGTGTATGTGTTTTTAGATGTGTGTCTGCTAACATGTCCCTCTGTTCCCCTCTCTCCTGTGATGCTGTATCTTAGAGCGATGACGTCATCGTGGAGGCGGAGTCGTCTGTTTCCGAGGGGGATGAGGGCGGGGGCAGCGAAGATGACATCAGAGAGCTCCGGGCCAGACGCAGCGCCCTCACTAACAGACTGGCTCAGCAGCAACGACGCAGGGACAAGATACAGGTCACACACACTATATACACACTCACACAGACACGCACACTATATACAGACACACACACAGTATATACATACACACACACACTATATACACACTCACACAGACACAGACACACACACACACCACACACACACAAACACACACACACACACTATATACATAAACAAACACACAGACACACACACTATACACACTCACACAGACACACACACACACACACACACACACACTATATACATAAACAAACACACAGACACACACACTATATACACACTCACACAGAAACACTATATACACAGTCACACAGACACGCACACTATATACAGACACACACACACACACAGTATATACATACACACACACACACTATATACACACTCACACAGACACACACACACACACACACACACACACACTATATACATAAACAAACACACAGACACACACACTATATACACACTCACACAGACACACACATACTCACACAGCCTCACACTATATACAGTCGTGGCCAAAAGTTTTGAGAATGACACAAATATTAATTTTCACTAAGTCTGCTGCCTCAGTTTGTATGATGCCAATTTGCATATACTCCAGAATGTTATGAAGAGTAATAAGATGAATTGCAATTTATTGCAAAGTCCCTCTTTGCCATGCAAATGAACTGAATCCCCCAAAAACATTTCCACTGCATTTCAGCCCTGCCACAAAAGGACTAGCTGACATCATGTCAGTGATTCTCTCGTTAACACAGGTGTGAGTGTTGACGAGGACAAGGCTGGAGATCACTCTGTCATGCTGATTGAGTTCGAAAAACAGACTGGAAGCTTCAAAAGGAGGGTGGTGCTTGGGAATCATTGTTCTTCATCTGTCAACCATGATTACCTGCAAGGAAACACGTGCCGTCATCATTGCTTTGCACAAAAAGGGCTTCACAGGCAAGGATATTGCTGGCAGTAAGATTGCACCTAAATCAACCATTTATAGGATCATCAAGAAGGGCAGCAAAGAAGCCACTTCTCTTCAGGAAAAACATCAGGGACAGACTGATATTCTGCAAAAGGTACAGGGATTGGACTGCTGAGGACTGGGGTAAAGTCATTTTCTCTGATGAATCCCCTTTCCGATTGTTTGGGACATCCGGAAAAAAGCTTGTCCGGAGAAGTCAAGGTGAGCGCTACCATCAGTCCTGTGTCATGCCAACAGTAAAGCATCCTGAGACCATTCATGTGTGGGCTCGCTTCTCAGCCAAGGGAGTGGGCTCACCCATAATTTTGCCTAAGAACACAACCATGAATAAAGAATGGTACCAACACATCCTCAGAGAGCAACTTCTCCCAACCATCCAGGAACAGTTTGGTGACGAACAATGCAGTTTCCAGCATGATGGAGCACCTTGCCATTAGGCAAAAGTTATAACTAAGTGGCTCGGGGAACAAAACATAGATATTTTGGGTCCATGGCCAGGAAACACCCCAGACCTTAATCCCATTGAGAACTTGTGGTCAATCCTCAAGAGGCGGGTGGACAAACAAAAACCCACAAATGCTGAACTCCTCCAAGCATTGATTATGCAAGAATGGGCAGCCATCAGTCAGGATGTGGCCCAGAAGTTAATTGACAGCATGCCAGGGCAGATTGCAGAGGTCTTGAAAAAGAAGGGTCAACACTGCAAATATTGACTCTTTGCATCAACTTCATGTAATTGTCAATAAAAGCCTTTGACACTTATGAAATGTTGTAATTATACTTCAGTATTCTATAGTAACATCTGCCCAAAATATCTAAAGACACTGAAGCAGCAGACTTTGTGAAAATGTATATTTGTGTCATTCTCAAAACTTTCGGCCACGACTGTACACTACTGTTCAAAAGTTTGGGACACTTAGAAGTTTCCTTGTTTTTAAAAGAAAAGCAATTTTTTTGTCCATTAAAATAACATCAAATTGATCAGAAATACAGTGTCGACATTGTTAATGTTGTAAATGACTATTGTAGCTGGAAACGTCTGGTTTTTAATAGAATATCTACATAGGCGTACAGAGGCCCGTTATCAGCAACCATCACTCCTGTGTTCCAATGGCACGCTGTGTTAGCTAATCAAAGTTTATCATTTTAAAAGGCTAATTGATCATTAGAAAATCTTTTTGCAATTATATTACCACAGCTGAAAACTGACCCGATTTAAGATAGAGTAAATTGTTTATATGACTTTATTCCTGTGCATGTAAACATACTCATTGCACGCTCGGAATGTGGGACCAAATACTAAACTTTCGACTCATTTATTTACAAGAATGTTTAGGTGTGTCAATTTTGACCCCTACCTTTTTTTGAGGAAAACAATATTACAAACAACAATAAACAACATCTCTTTCTCTGAGCAAATGTATTGGTATAAAATAATATAATTTCCCCATTTGTTTTGGTGCATACTATACAGTACCAGTCAAAAGTTTGGGCACGCCTACACATTCAACGTTTTTTTTCTTTATTTTTACAATGTTGAAAATAGTATAAAAATAAAGAAATAAAATAAAGAAATAAAAAACCCTGGAGTGAGTAGTTGTCAACATTTACCTGGTTCTGTATAGCTCAGCATTGACTTTCTACTGTCATTATTGATCATCTTTTTTTTAGGGTGTCAATAATTTCGGACGCCACTGTATGTCCTGAATTCTTGAGCGTGTTAACCTGTGTGTTAACGTGTGTGTGTACATGTGTTTATACCATGTAACGTGTGTTAACATGTGGTGTGTCTCCCTCCGTGCAGGCGGTGTTACAGACGTGTGGTCAGTTGGAGTTAGAGGTACGTCCTCTTTTCCTGGTTCCAGACACCAATGGCTTCATCGACCACCTGACTGGCCTCAAGACGCTGCTGCAGTCTGGGACTTACATACTGGTGGTGCCCCTCATAGGTAACTAGCACACATACTGACTGACTGACTGACATCATCATCACCATCATCATCATCAACCACCTCACTGGCCTCAAGACACCTCTCCCCCTCCTTTTCTATCCACCTCTCCCTGTCTCTCACTCCCTCACCGTCTCTCTCTCTCTCCCTGTCTCTTACTCCCTCACCGTCTCTCTCTCTCCCTGTCTCTCACTCCCTCACCGTCTCTCTCTCTCTCTCTCTCTCTCTCTCTCTCCCCCTTAATCTCTCCCCACTGTCTCTCTCTCTCTCCCTTCTCCAGTGATAACAGAGTTGGATGGTCTGGCGAAGGGTCAGGAGAGCTGCGGAGGCTCTGGCGGTGGTCATGGCGGCGGTGGTTCCCGTGGTAACCCTGGCGCAACTCATGCGCGGGCGGTCCAGGAGAAGGCCAAGGTTGCCGTGGCGTTTCTGGAGCGAGGGTTCGAGGCCAGAGAGCCCTGTCTCAGAGCGCTGACCAGCAGAGGAAGTCAACTGGAGTCTATCGCCTTCCGCAGTGAAGACACCTCCGGACAACAGGTGTGTGTGTGTGTGTGCGTGCGTGTGTGTGTGTGTGTGTGTAAACACCCAGATCCTCTGTTTACAGTGCGATGTTTTACCATCTGTAGTATGTGAATTAGTTTGGAGTAGTCTGACTGCATATCAATGCATTTTCATCCAATTTTGGGCTGTCATTGAAAATCAACTTTAGATTTACCAGTCTCTCCTCCCTCCCTCCCTACCTCCTCCCTTCCTTTCTCTCTCTCCAGGGGAACAATGATGATGTCATCTTGTCCTGCTGTCTCCACTACTGCAAAGACAAGGCTAAGGACTTCATGCCTGCAAATAGAGGTAGACAACCACACACACACACACACACACACCACCACCCACACACACATTATGCCTGATTTGTCTATACTTTTATATTAACCCCCCTCTTTCCCTCTATCCTCTCCTTCCTCAACCCCCCCCACTTCTTCCCCTCCCAACCTCTGCTCCCCTCTCTCCCCCCCTCCCATCCTCTGCTCCCCCCCCCCCTCCCATCCTCTGCTCCCCCCTCCCATCCTCTGCTCCCCTCTCCCCCCTCCCATCCTCTGCTCCCCTCTCCCCCTCCCTCCAACCTCTCTCTCTCCCCCCCAACCTCTCTCTCCTCTCTACCAGACGGTCCGGTGCGGTTGCGTCGGGAGGTGGTTCTTCTGACAGATGACCGTAACCTGCGGGTCAAAGCCCTGACCAGGAATGTGCCGGTCAGAGACATCCCCGCATTCCTCACCTGGGCCAAAGTGGGCTGAACTGGGTCACACCTTAGACCACGCCCAGAGCACCCAAACAACCAATCAACTGCTGAGAACCGCTGGCCACCTCCCATACCATCGGAGTGGAGGAGGAGCCTGTAAGCTAATGCAGAAGTGAAGACTGATGGAGAGAAGGAGAAGAAAGCTTTTTTTTGTGGAAAAATGAAATATGGAAACTAAAAAGCATTTTTTTGTTGTTGTGTGGAATGAGTTGAAATAGGCTGAGATCTTTTTACCCTCTCATTGTGATGAGGTGTGTGTGTTTGCCGCTGAGCTCAGGGAGCGGGAGGGAGGAGAGGAGCAGGGAGAGTTTTAAGAGATGCAGGAAGGCTGGCCCATGAAGAGATGTAGAAGACAGAAGGAGGAGAGGTATTTGTGTTCATTTCTGGTTTCTTCGGTCCAGCCATGCGTCGTGCGTAACTTCTGCAGTGCGTTCACAAGGCCAGGTACTTACCTCAGCGGAAACGACAGAGAGGAAGAGAGACATGGAATGGAGAGGGACAGGGAGGTTAGGGCTGGAGGACGAAGGCCCAAACCTGACTGAGTATGTGTTTGTGTGAGGGTCTGTTTGACTGACAGCTGTCTGGAACCCCAGAGCAGCACAGAGAGAGAGGCTTTGTATTTTTTAAATTGAACCTTTATTTAACTCGGCAAGTCAGTTAAGAACAAATTCTTATTTACAATGAGGGCCTAGCCCGGGTCAAACCGTAACCCTGATGACACTGGGCCAGTTGTGATACAGCCTGGAATCGAACCAGGGTCTGTAGTGACGCCTCTAGCACTGAGATGCAGTGCTATAGACCGCTGCGCCACTCGGGGGAATGGCAGGGGAGTCAGGTTGTAGTATCGGGGTACCAGCCATGTTGTAGTGTCGGGGTACCAGCCAGGTTGTAGTATCAGGGTACCAGCCAGGTTGTAGTATCAAGGTACCAGCCAGGTTGTAATATCGGGGTACCAGCCAGGTTGTAGTATCAGGGTACCAGCCAGGTTGTAGTATCAGGGTACCAGCCAGGTTGTAGTATCGGGGTACCAGCCAGGTTGTAGTATTGGGGTACCAGTCAGGTTGTAGTATCGGGGTACCAGCCAGGTTGTAGTATCGGGGTAGCTGCCAGGTTATAGTATCGGGGTACCTGCCAGGTTGTAGTATCGGGGTACCAGCCAGGTTGTAGTATCAGGGTACCAGCCAGGTTGTAGTATCAGGGTACCTGCCAGGTTGTAGTATCAGGGTACCAGCCAGGTTGTAGTATCAGGGTACCAGCCAGGTTGTAGTATCAGGGTACCTGCCAGGTTGTAGTATCAGGGTACCTGCCAGGTTGTAGTATCAGGGTACCAGCCAGGTTGTAGTATCAGGGTACCAGCCAGGTTGTAGTATCAGGGTACCAGCCAGGTTGTAGTATCAGGGTACCAGCCAGGTTGTAGTATCAGGGTATCTGCCAGGTTGTAGTATCGGGGTACCAGCCAGGTTGTAGTATCGGGATACCAGCCAGGTACCTTCATCTACCCACCCTCCTCCAGGTCCCCGTGACCCCGAGCCACATTCTCAGCCTCTGATGACCCGGAAGTGGTCCGTTTCAGTTCCTGTAAAACCATGAAGTGATTTTCATCCCAGTTGCCCAGCAGCTTGTGTCGACTGAGAGTCTTTCCCAAGGCTGAGAGTCTTTCCCAAGGCTGAGAGTCTTTCCCAGGGCTGAGAGTCTTTCCCAGGGCTGAGAGTCTTTCCCAAGGCTGAGAGTCTTTCCCAAGGCTTCTGTAAAGGAACAGCTTTTGAAGACAAAAAGACAAATGAAAAAACACTTGGTCTTTTTTAGCATTGTGTGGGGGAGTGTGTTGTTTCTGAGTTGGTTGGTGTATCCATTGGGAGTGTGTGATGTTTATGCTCTACAGTAGAGCGTTTCTGTCAGCAGAGGTTCTCACTCACCTACCCTTTTAATTCGTTGTTTTAAATCGTTTCAAAATATTATAATAAGATCGAACGTTAGTTTTAGGTCATTGTATATTTTGTGTGTTTTGTTTGCCTTTGTTTTTATCACCACCTCTGGGTAACTCGTTCAGCTTCTATAAATTATATATCTATGTTCGTTCTAAGTGCAGAACTTTGTGCTGATCTGTTTCTTTATGAGTGGCTAAGACCGGGGCTGTGTCCCAAAATGGTCAAAAGTTGTGTACTAAGCCTATAAGGAACAGGGTGCCAATAGGGTGCCAACAGGGTGCCCTACACTGATCAGACAATTAACAATGGAATGAGCTTTTGTAGCACCACAGTGTGCACACGTTAACAAGCGGGTATGACACGTGTGTGTTTACCACAAACGTGCGTGTCAGAGTACACACTATTCTGCACTGCGTCAGACAGACGGGGGAGTCCTTTCACAACCATAAAATGTCCCGCACAATATAAACAAAGATGACATCAGTGAACGACGTACCAGACGTAATATGTTTGATCAGCATGCTATAATGGTTAACTATGCATGCTGACGTTAAACGTGTTACCAGTTCTAATCTGTCCTCCAGAAGGTAGTTGGTTTATTATCCGCCTATGACAATAACACACACAGTTGAGTAATTTCACAAAGCATTATACATCAGTCTTGTAAGCTCAGGTCTATGAACAACTATAGATAGATTTGGTATTAATGAGTTGATACTCTCAAATCATTTGATCTTTACCTTTGTGTGTTGTGTATTTGCCAAAACCATAGCTAGTTAACTTGTTGATCCCACTTGTTTAGGAATCTTTGAGTGGGTCCCAATGATCTCTCCTTTCTCCCAAAGTGTGCACTTGTTCCCTTTTTTTGGGAGGGATTGGTGATCGAGTGCGCACTTCAGGAGGAAGGAGAGATTCCCGGGACGCTCCCTCCATCTACTCTCACTGTTCTGTCTATATGCTGGAGCCGACCCCAGGCCTGCATGTACTATCCCATCACAAGGCCTTTTCATTCTTTTCCATGAGTTGTTTGATTAAATGATTTGTTTTGATTCAAATCAGTTGTCTGTTTGTTTATTTATGTATGTGTGTGTGTGGTGTACAATGATGGGTTTACATCACGTGTCAAACTCATTCCACAGAGGGCCGAGTGTCTGTGGGTTTTCACTCCTCCCTTGTACTTGATTGATGAATTAAGGTCACTGATTAGTAAGGAACTCTCCTCACCTGGTTGTCTAGGTCTTAGTAAGGAACTCTCCTCACCTGGTTGTCTAGGTCTTAGTAAGGAACTCTCCTCACCTGGTTGTCTAGGTCTCAGTAAGGAACTCTCCTCACCTGGTTGTCTAGGTCTTAGTAAGGAACTCTCCTCACCTGGTTGTCTAGGTCTTAGTAAGGAACTCACCTGGTTGTCTAGGTCTTAGTAAGGAACTCTCCTCACCTGGTTGTCTAGGTCTTAGTAAGGAACTCTCCTCACCTGGTTGTCTAGGTCTTAGTAAGGAACTCTCCTCACCTGGTTGTCTAGGTCTTAGTAAGGAACTCTCCTCACCTGGTTGTCTAGGTCTTAGTAAGGACCTCTCCTCACCTGGTTGTCTAGGTCTTAGTAAGGAACTCTCCTCACCTGGTTGTCTAGGTCTTAGTAAGGAACTCTCCTCACCTGGTTGTCTAGGTCTTAGTAAGGAACTCTCCTCACCTGGTTGTCTAGGTCTTAGTAAGGAACTCTCCTCACCTGGTTGTCTAGGTCTTAGTAAGGACCTCTCCTCACCTGGTTGTCTAGGTCTTAGTAAGGAACTCTCCTCACCTGGTTGTCTAGGTCTTAGTAAGGAACCCTCCTCACCTAGTTGTCTAGGTCTCAGTAAGGAACTCTCCTCACCTGGTTGTCTAGGTCTTAGTAAGGAACTCTCCTCACCTGGTTGTCTAGGTCTCAGTAAGTAACTCTCCTCACCTGGTTGTCTAGGTCTCAGTAAGGAACTCTCCTCACCTGGTTGTCTAGGTCTCAGTAAGGAACTCTCCTCACCTGGTTGTCTAGGTCTTAGTAAGGAACTCTCCTCACCTGGTTGTCTAGGTCTTAGTAAGGAACTCTCCTCGTCTAGTTGTCTAGGTCTCAGTAAGGAACTCTCCTCACCTGGTTGTCTAGGTCTTAGTAAGGAACTCTCCTCACCTGGTTGTCTAGGTCTCAGTAAGGAACTCTCCTCACCTGGTTGTCTAGGTCTTAGTAAGGAACTCTCCTCACCTGGTTGTCTAGGTCTTAGTAAGGAACGGTGGGTCTATGGTTTCTCCACCCTTGTTGATGTATATACTGTAGGTCTATGGTTTCACCACCGTTGTTGACCTAGCTACAGTAGGTTTATCCGGTAGAGATGTACGGTCTCCCAAACCCTCTGTTCAGTGGGGGACTTTCTGTCTGTCATTGGAGCCTTACTTTCTTTATTTGATTAAAGCGCAAATCAAATTTTATGGGTCGCATACACATATTTAAAAGATGCTATTGCGGGTGTAGAGAAATGCTTGTGTTCCTAGCTCCAACAGTGCAGTAATATCTAACAATTCACAAAAATACACACAAATCTAAAAAGAATGGAATTAAGAAATAGATAAATATTAGGACGAGCAATGTCAGAGTCCGGAGTATATATCTACATATAAATATGTGATGGGATGTATAGACATTATGGACAGTATATGATAGAATATGTAGAATACCTAGACATAATAGTACATGTACAGCAATAGTTCAGTAGGATGGCCTTGACTAAAATACTGTTTATACAGTATATACATATGAAGTGGGTAAAACAGTATGTTTTAAAGTCACCAGTGTTCCATAATTAAAGTGACCAGTGTTCCATTAAAGTGACCGGTGTTCCATTATTAAAGTGACCAGTGTTCCATTATTAAAGTGACCAGTGTTCCATTAAAGTGACCGGTGTTCCATTATTAAAGTGACCAGTGTTCCATTAAAGTGACCAGTGTTCCATTAAAGTGACCGGTGTTCCATTAAAGTGACCAGTGTTCCATTAAAGTGACCAGTGTTCCATTATTAAAGTGACCGGTGTTCCATAATTAAAGTGACCAGTGTTCCATTATTAAAGTGACCAGTGTTCCATTAAAGTGACCGGTGTTCCATTATTAAAGTGACCAGTGTTCCATTAAAGTGACCGGTGTTGCATTATTAAAGTGACCAGTGTTCCATTAAAGTGACCGGTGTTCCATTATTAAAGTGACCGGTGTTCTATTAAAGTGACCGGTGTTCCATTAAAGTGACCAGTGTTCCATTATTAAAGTGACCGGTGTTCCATTAAAGTGACCAGTGTTCCATTAAAGTGACCAGTGTTCCATTATTAAAGTGACCGGTGTTCCATTAAAGTGACCAGTGTTCCATTATTAAAGTGACCGGTGTTCCATTATTAAAGTGACCAGTGTTCCATTAAAGTGACCAGTGTTCCATTATTAAAGTGGCCAGTGTTCCATTATTAAAGTGACCGGTGTTCCATTATTAAAGTGACCAGTGTTCCATTAAAGTGATCAGTGTTCCATTATTAAAGTGACCGGTGTTCCATTATTAAAGTGACCAGTGTTCCATTAAAGTGACCAGTGTTCCATTATTAAAGTGGCCAGTGTTCCATGTCTATGTACATAGGGCAGGAGCTTCTAAGTTGCAGGGTTGAGTAACCGGGTGATAGCCGGCTGGTGACAGTGACTAAGTTCAGGGCAGGGTACTGGGTGGAGGCTGGCGAGTGATGGCTATTTAATAGTCTGATGGCCTTGAGATAGAAGATGTTTTTCAGTCTTTCGGTCCCAGCTTTGATGCACCTGTACTGACCTCGCCTTCTGGATGATAGCAGGTGAACAGGCTGTGGCTCGGCTGGTTGTTGTCCTTGATATTATTTTTGGCCTTCCTGTGACATCGGGTGCTGTATGTGTCTGGGAGGGCAGGCAGTGTGCCCCCGGTGATGGGTTAGGAAGACAGCACCATCCTCTAGAGAGTTCTGGATTACGGGCGGTGCAGTTGCCGTACCAGGCAATGAAGCTCGACAGGAGGCTCTCAATAGTGCATCTGTATAAATTTGTGAGGGTCTTAGGGGCCAAGCTGATTTTCTTCAGCCTCCTGAAGTTAAACATTCATACACCACTGGAAGAAACTCTTAACTTGTGTTTTCTAACAGCTGATTTAGCTAATGCAATTGTATTTAACTTGAAGCTACTCAGTGTGGAGGTGGGCTGGGCTTTGAGCTAGGATAGGACGAGGGGGGGAGTGTTTATGTAACAGGCTGTTGGTGGAAGAAGGTGAGGGACCAAGGTGCAGCGTGTTCATCATTATTTAATAGAACACTGAATGACAAAACAACAAGGAGAACAACCGAAACAGTTCTGTCTGGTGCAGACACCAATACAGAAAGCAACTACCCACAAAACCCATGTGGGCAAGAGCTACCTAAGTATGGTTCCCAATCAGAGACAACGATAGACAGCTGTCCCTGATTGAGAACCATAGGCCAAAAAACAAAGAAATACAAAAACATAGAAAAAAGAACATAGAACGCCCACCCTAGTCACACCCTGGCCTAACCAAAATAGAGAATAAAAAGCCTCTCTATGGCCAGGGCGTGACAGTTTATTTTGTAATTAAGATGTAATGGAACCCGTTTTGTTAATTAATGACAAAAACATCTCAATAAGGAAATACACACCTAGACAAAATGAGAATGACGAAACAGATTTTATCCTACTTTCAGTGTTAGTAGATGCACAACTGGAAATAGTGTTTAGAATTGTATTCCTCTCACCTTAGCTTGAATTTCATTGGGTCACCAATGTCACTTACATCACCAACCCGGAAGTTGATTTACCTCAGTATTTTGTACACAATCGGTCGTTTTTCCTGTCCAGTGTTATATTCATGTGATGTATACAGAGATGAATTGTTCTTTCATTTGACCTTGGAACATGTTTTGAAACCCAAATGTAATGCAAATGTAACAATATGAACACATGTGAATCATTGTTCATATTTAGACAATTATTTGTCATATTTCCATTATAAATACCGATTATTTACACTTTTCTACTCGGGGATGGAATTGAAGGATTTTGGGCACTGGCCAGCCAAGCTACTAGACCACAATTTGAACTCGCCCCGGTCCAACATCTGTGCCATGCTATATTTGAAAAGACAAAGATAACATCTCAGTTACATACTTGTCGTCCTCTCTCCTCATCTCCTCAAAACCCATTGGATGAGAAAGCCAGAGGTCCCTCCCCTCTGACCTTCTCCTCTAATGGTTTTTGAGAAGGAGAGAACATGAGGAGTATGCAATTGAGATCTTACCCAGGTTTCTCTAGCAGTCAGGCTAGTTGGTATGGAGCGAGATACCTGCCAAAAGGTTGAACGTACATATCGCTAGGTTCGTAAGAAAATCCACACGTTAATTGCTACGCTCATAAGAAAAGCCATTTATGAAACGGAAACGTGACATTTAATCTGTGAACATACAAACACCGTGTTATGATTACGGACCAACATTTTAGGCTTGAACAAATCTAGTGTTGCAAATCTGACGTACAATTATACCTTTCAAAGTTTTGGCCTGTTTCATCTCTCCAACAAAATAAATGTACACCAAACGGCCTGTGATGAGTTCTACACGAAAAAGCAGTTTAGCCTTTACGAAGACTACCTAAAACCACTGCAACAGACTTATTGTAAAGTGCGGTAATAAATTTATGCCAGACTTAGCCTACGTTTAATCTCTCCCTTGTTCATTTCAAAGTCCATATGTTCATGACCCGAATCATGTACAATTATTTAACATTTATATTAACCCCTCTCACAGAATATGCTTTGGCAAGATTTTAAGGGATGATAAATAAAAATAAAAATTTTCTATAAAGAAAATATTTTGAGTGGCGAAGTCTCCAGTGGTAATACATAATGAATAGATCAACCAAACATCTATTATTATGATTATTACTGTATGTTTCATTATTCTGGTCGATACTACTGGTTATGATTCATTATTCTGGTAGATACTACTGGTTATGATTCATTATTCTGGTAGATACTACTGGTTATGATTCATTATTCTGGTAGATACTACTGGTTATGATTCATTATTCTGGTAGATACTACTGGTTATGATTCATTATTCTGGTAGATACTACTGGTTATGATTCATTATTCTGGTAGATACTACTGGTTATGACTCATTATTCTGGTAGATACTACTGGTTATGATTCATTATTCTGGTAGATACTACTGGTTATGATTCATTATTCTGGTAGATACTACTGGTTATGATTCATTATTCTGGTAGATACTACTGGTTATGATTCATTATTCCTGGTAGATACTACTGGTTATGATTCATTATTCTGGTAGATACTACTGGTTATGATTCATTATTCTGGTAGATACCACTGGTTATGATTCATTATTCTGGTAGATACTACTGGTTATGATTCATTATTCTGGTAGATACCACTGGTTATGATTCATTATTCTGGTAGATACTACTGGTTATGATTCATTATTCTGGTAGATACCACTGGTTATGATTCATTATTCTGGTAGATACTACTGGTTATGATTCATTATTCTGGTAGATACCACTGGTTATGATTCATTATTCTGGTAGATACTACTGGTTATGATTCATTATTCTGGTAGATACTACTGGTTATGATTCATTATTCCTGGTAGATACTACTGGTTATTTTTAATTATTCTAGTAGATACTACTGGTTATGACTCATTATTCTGGTAGATACTACTGGTTATGTTTCATTATTCTGGTAGATACTACTGGTTATGATTCATTATTCTGGTAGATACTACTGGTTATGATTCATTATTCCTGGTAGATACTACTGGTTATGATTCATTATTCCTGGTAGATACTACTGGTTATGATTCATTATTCTGGTAGATACTACTGGTTATGATTCATTATTCTGGTAGATACTACTGGTTATGATTCATTATTCCTGGTAGATACTACTGGTTATGATTCATTATTCTGGTAGATACTACTGGTTATGACTCATTATTCTGGTAGATACTACTGGTTATGATTCATTATTCCTGGTAGATACTACTGGTTATTATTCATTATTGCTGTTAGATACTACTGGTTATGATTCATTATTCCTGGTAGATACTACTGGTTATGTTTCATTATTCTGGTAGATACTACTGGTTATGTTTAATTATTCTGGTAGATACTACTGGTTATGATTCATTATTCTGGTAGATACTACTGGTTATGATTCATTATTCTGGTAGATACTACTGGTTATGACTCATTATTCTGGTAGATACTACTGGTTATGATTCATTATTCTGGTAGATACTACTGGTTATGTTTCATTATTCTGGTAGATACTACTAGTTATGACTCATTATTCTGGTAGATACTACTGGTTATGTTTAATTATTCTGGTAGATACTACTGGTTATGTTTAATTATTCTGGTAGATACTACTGGTTATGTTTCATTATTCTGGTAGATACTACTGGTTATGTTTCATTATTCCAGGTAGATACTACTGGTTATGATTCATTATTCCTGGTAGATACTAATGGTTATGTTTAATTATTCTGGTAGATACTACTGGTTATGATTCATTATTCCTGGTAGATACTAATGGTTATGTTTAATTATTCTGGTAGATACTACTGGTTATGATTCATTATTCCTGGTAGATACTACTGGTTATGATTCATTATTCTGGTAGATACTACTGGTTATGATTGCAGACAGAGCCCAGAGAATGGGATGGTGCAATATTGAATTTGTCATATTTTGATAAGGTGCATGCATGGGGATGTCCATGTCACCCAGAGATATGCCCATGCTGTAGAGATCCACCCAGCGGACAGAAACGTCACTGTTGTTGGCATAATACAGCTAGTGCTATCTAGACTTGCAGTGGCAAACAAATCCATTACATTAGCAACCTAAATGTGAGATAAACTCAACTGAGGAGTAATAGAGAATGGAGATTTTTAACTTGAAAACGTGCAGGATACCTCTTTCTGGTTTCCCTGACTACCTTTTTTTAAGTAGGCAAGTCAGTTAAGAACAAAATCTTATTTTCAATGACGGCCTACAGATCTGAACACAGTCAGACCACAAAGCGACCTTTGTGCGTCTAAACCCGTCTTTCAGTGCAATCTTCGTGTTTTGATAACAGAAGTCGCATGTATGTGTCAAGTGTAGACACCGCATGTGACAGGGATTACCTATGCACATGTGTTTGTGTAAATAAAACCTAATCTAATATGCACATATTTGGATTTAAGCGGATTTTCCACTCTTAAAGGGCCACAATAGTAGCAATGATGACGCTGGGGGTGGAAACTCGGTGCATTTGGAAATTAGAAGTGCTCCCTCCCCCCCCTTTACTGCGATATGTGCAATATGTATGACCAATATGAAGGGAAAAAAACGATTGGATTTAAGCTGAAGGGCTGCAAAATGAGCAGTGATGCTCCTCAGGGTTTACACTTTGTGGATTTGGAAAGTAGAAGTGCTCCTTACTAGAATTGGAACTCTCTTTTACTTTGACACAATGTTCAGGCAATTATGTATGCTGCATTGAATAATAGAAGTACCCACAAAAAACATTGTTGACCACTTAATATAGAAACACTTAAAATTATTATTTGTATGATAAGTAGTATAACATTTCGATAATTGTGCACATTATCCACCATTTTCCCCATCATTATTAATTGACAAAGTATACAGGACAAGACTCTTATTCTGAAGGATTGCAAAAAATCCATGACCCGGAAGTACTTAGTTATTATTGCGTATTTCACAGCGGTAATGGCGCTCGGTCGCATGTTTTCAGCAGAAAGTGTGGGTCTAATAGGAATATGTAGTTTGAGCGTCTGAAATTTTGATTTGTACGTAAAATGTCTAAACTACAGGTGTTGAGTGTGTTTATTACCGAGCGGCTAACAGCAGCGGCTGTGGATATATTTGGTTCGGCGGAGAAGACGTTAGCAGAGTACCGGGAGCGGCTGACAACAGCGGCGGTAGAGATATTTGTTGTGGTAGAAAATACGGTAGCAGAGGTTCAGGGAGAGAACGACCGTCTACGGGGGCTTCTTCTGGATCATTTCGGAGCAGGTTTGTAGCCACCACTTACACCAAGTTACCGGATAACAACATATTGTGTTTGCTGAATCACTAGCCGTGGACGTATCGTATTCACTACTAAGGTCAGGTAACTTAAGCTGTTTTGATTTAAAGGTTAGTAGCTAACGTTAATTATCTAGCCTGGCTGACACGACTCACGCTGAGATCCTATAGGCCTTTCTCTGCTGCGTTATTCATTTAATTGTTTTATTGTACCTTTATTTAACTAGGCAAGTCAGTTAAGAACAAATTCGTATTTTCAATGACGGCCTAGGAACAGTGGGTTTGTACGACAGATTTGTACCTTATCAGCTCGGGGGTTTGAACTTGCAACCTTCCGGTTACTAGTCCAACGCTCGGCTAGGCTACCCTGCCGCCGTTAACGCAGCTACTGTACACTACGGGCACAGATAGAACAAGGACTTGGCTAGTGATAAAAGTGTGTATCGAAGGTCATTCTCCGGTAAAATGTTTTACTGAAGTCTTCTAAACGAATATACTAATGTTTTAACGACCTTTTTTCTTCTATCGTCTACACTTGATGCTAAGTAGCTAACGTTTGCAAAACTAACGTTAGCTAAATATTATAGCTACAAAAAGCTTAGCTTGCTGGCAAAGAGCTTGCTAAGGCTAGGTATATAACGTGTATATACAATAAAATAAATATGTTATTTCCATTTTTTAACAGTTAACATAATGCATTATACAGTATATATACAAAAGTATGTTGACACCCCTATTTCAACTACACCCATTGCTGACAGGTGTAACGTTATAAAGTCGAGCACACGGCCATGCAATCTCCGTAGACAAACATTGGTAGTAGAATGGCCCGTTCTGAAGAGCAGGGTGGGTATAATTAGTGGAACGTTCCAACAGTAATCTGTTTCAAAAACTTCATAAAGTACAAGGTTGCCAACAAACCCTACCCAGTATCTTATTCTGCCGTGTTGTTTGTTGGCAACCTTGTTATTTACAACGTTTTTGGAACAGATTCCTGTTGGAACATTCCACAAATTATATCCACCCGAAAAGCACAGTGACTTTAAATGTGGCATCGTCATAGGATGCCACCTTTCCAACAAGTCAGTTAGTTACATTTCTGCCCTGCTAGAGCTGCCCCAGTCAATTGTAAATTATGTTATTGTGAAGTGGAAACGTCCCAGAAGATTGTTACAAGCCCCAATGCATAGTACATTTCGGTGGAGGCAGAGTAAAGGTTTGGGGCTGTTCTTCATGGTTCGGGCTAAGCCCCTAGTTCCAGTGAAGGGAAATCTTAATGCTGCAGCACACAATGACATTCTAGACGATTCTGTGCTTCCAACTTTGTGGCAACATTTTGGGGAAGGCCCTTTCCTGTTTCAGCATGACAATGCCACTGTGCACAGAGCGAGGTCCTTATAGAAATGGTATGTCTATCGGTGTGGAAGAACCGGATTGGTCTGCACAGGGCCCTGGCCTCAACCCCATCTAACACCTTTGGGATGAATTGGAACGCCAACCTTGAGGCAGGCTTAATCGCCCAACATCAGTCCCTGACCTCACTAATCCTCTTGTGGCTGAATGGAAGAAGGTCCCTGCAGTAATGTTTCAACATCTAGTGGAAAGCCTTCCCAGACGAGTGGAGGCTGTTATAGCAGCAAAAGGGGTGGACTCCATATTAATGCCCATCATTTTGGAAAGAGACGTTCGACGAGCAGGTGTCCACATACTTTTGGTCACGTAAGCTAGCTATAATATTAGTGTTAGGGGTCAACGTTGAAACTGTGGTTCTGGTGTTATACTTTGTATTTCATGTTATAGAGAAGCTTCTCAGGAACATGCAACACAGTTTCACGAGGTTAGGACTTAACCTTTGAACCCCACAGGGGACGTGTTGTAAAACACGGAAATGGTTCCAATCGTTTTCCCACAATTCCTTTAATCCAACGTGTATTTTAGAAACCCTTCAAACACAGGCTGTGTTTTATGTAGGCTTACCCTGTTTAAATTCATTGTGTCAGAATGCACAGGCTGTGTTTTTATGTAGGCTTACCCTGTTTAAATTCATTGTGTCAGAATGCACAGGCTGTGTTTTATGTAGGCTTACCCTTTTTAAATTCATTGTGTCAGAATGCACTGCTGTATTAAAGCAATTCAGAACTAACTTGACATGTTCTGTTGCAGATTCAAACCCAGATGAACTCATTGCAGAATGTATCCCATAATCATTCATTAATAAGCATATTTATATGACAAGAATGTACCTAGTCACTCGTCAAACACCTGAACTCCAACAATTACGTTGTTTTAAAGAAATCAAAATGGTAAACAATGCCTTTTATACACAACATCTGAATTTAAGTAAACATTCAATGATTTATTCATCAATGCCACAAACCTGGGATATCGAAGAGCAGCATATGAACTGTTCTATCTGAGAGCCCACGGGTTCTTCTGCTTGTCCATTATAGGAAATAGACCAGCACTAATAACACAATGTAAAACAGCATATTGTGATTTTGGTGGGTGAGTTACAAAGGAAACAACTGGATGCGTGAGGTAGGGGTTAATAAAATACTAGGTCAACTCCAGCAGAATGAGAAACACACATAACAGACTGAAAACAAGGAAACCATGCCTAAACACAGCTATATCAACACCCTTCTAGTCAATGTAACAGACTGAAAACAAGGAAACCGTGCCTAAACACAGCTATATCAACACCCTTCTAGTCAATGTAACAGGTCCATGTTGCTGCTGTCTACTGTGAGCAGCACATTTACCACTGCATTTAGTCTGAGCCCTAGAATAAACAGCAGGAGAAGGACTGCATTAAGACAGGTGACAAAAGTTAGCAAGAACAGGACAGCACAACACACGTTACTGAGTCTAGATGTTATCCAATCAGGAAAATGACAAGTGAAGGAAGCAGCATAGGGGAAATACATCACTATAGTAACGTATCTTTATGCAATATGTAAAACTAAAAGTTTGTTACATTTTAAAACAATTAAAGAAAATAACATGCAACTTTTATAGGAACTTAATATGCTAATTAGTACATACGGAATTGAAAAAAAAATCCAATAAAGTTGGTCATATACTGAGTACACAAAACATTAAGAACACATGCTCATATTTCGTTTGTCATTTCTCCAAGAACTTTCCACCGACACGTGCAAATAATTTTCTTTGAACGATTCCTGATTATTTTTGACACAAAAAAATGATTCACTTCGCCATCGCGGTGAATCGAATAATGAAACTCATTTCAGGACGCTCCCGATAAACAGTTCTTGTGCTGACGTTTCTACCATTTTAGAATTCTCTCTCTCATTATTACCATGTTATGTTGTTGTTTTTGTCTGTTCACAAACACAACTTTCTGCAATAGAACCCTATTACTGGCGTTCTGGATTCATTTGAAAGTTGATCATGAAATCGAGGAAGGAAAAAAAGCGAAATGACCCTCATTCCCTCTCCACCAAGCCAGTGGGTGGTCGTCTCCTCTGAAGACATCAGTAGGGAGGATGTGAGTTCTGCGCTGGCCCGCTGTTGAACACTGAGAATGACTGTTTGCTTCGCTCTCCCAAGAGGACTGCCCAGTGATGTGTTCTATGGTGAACATGCGTCCACGATCTCAGGTGAAATTGTCGGTAATCACCATTGAAAGGGTCTCCTATCACACTGTAGGCCTACAACATTTGTTTCCAAATGTACCACATGGAACCATACAATTGGTTCATATTGATGTACTTATTTACACACAGGGAAATACAATATTGGTAAGATGATTTTCACATTTGACTTTAATCAGTGGTTTGTAGAGGACCCAGGCTGAATTGCTAGGCAACGCAAAGACCCCCTGCCCCGGGTAAAAATAAATAGACCATACAATGTTCGTACAGGTCGACGGGACGATATGTAATTCCAGAGATCGATATGTCATTCCAGAGATCTTCTCAATTACCTTGAGACCGGCAGTTATTTGCTTCACAATCACCGGCTGACAATTTCATGACCGCAACAGGCCTAAGCACGGCATAGAGAATTCAGAATGTGAAGTATTTTGAATTGTTATTCAGTATTTTTACTCCTTTCCTTCTCTACAGACCCCAAGCAGGTAACTCTCCCTGAAGAGGAGGTTCCCCCTAACCAGCAGCCGCACTGTGAGCAGGAGTGGAGCCCCAGTCTGCGGCAGGAGGACCCAGAGCCCACCCAGATTACAGAGGAACTCCGGACCAGTCAGGAGGAAGAGCAGCTTCAAAGACTTAGGTCTGCTACCACAGAGGTCATACAGTTGATATTTATTCCTCCCTGTGTGGAAAGTGACTGTGATCAGGACAGCAAAAAGGACTCTCTACCCACCAATACAACTGAACAGACCCAATCAGATGAAGAGCACTACAGTATCAGAGTATCAGAACCAACCAGTGACTCTCAGACGCTCTCTGTACTACATCCAGATTGTTCTGCAGCTCCAAGTGAAATCATTGTAAGTATTGATGAGGAGGAGAGTGAAGAACTACCGTCAGGGTCAAAGAGAACCCGGGACAAGAAAGGACAAAGCTCTCAAGTCTGCACTGAAGCCAAGACAACCAATGAGCAGAAAGCACCATTGAAGTGTCACACAAGCAAGAGGCGATACAAGTGTCCTGTGTGCAGTAAACTGTTTAAGGCACCAGTCAGTTTAAAAGTACATCAGAGAATTCACAAAGCAGAGAAACGACACAGGTGTCCTTTCTGTGGAAAAGACTTTAAATCACTAAATGGTCTACAACGACACAAAAAAGTTCACACAGGGGAGAAAGAACCACAGCGGTGTTCTTTGTGCAGTGAATCCTTCCTTTGCACAGCTTCTTTAAAAGATCATCAGCGAATTCACACAGGTGAAAAAACATATCTGTGCAAAGAATGTGGCAAATCCTTCAGTGTCAAGACCGACTTCAACAAGCATATGAGCACGACTCACCCAGATGCAAAACCGTACAATTGTCCAGTGTGCAAGGAATGTTTCAACACACCAGGCTCTCTGAAAATACATGGGAAAACTCATGGAGCGAATCCATGCATCTGTCCTGTGTGTAATAAATGCTTTAAGAGGCCACGCTACCTAAAGGAACACCAACAGAAGTTTCATGGTAGTGAGAAACCATACACGTGTGCGGTGTGCAGTAAAACCTTTTATAATGTAAGCCATTATAAAGTACATCAGAGAAATCACACAGGGGAGAAACCCTTCAAGTGTCCTGTGTGTATTAAAAGCTTTACTAGCTCAGGCCTGTTAAAAATACATCAGGTAATTCATACAGGTGAGAAACCGCATAAGTGCAAAGAATGTGACAAATGCTTCTACCGCAAGGGACATCTGGTCAAGCATATGAGGACTCACACAGGGGAGAAACCGTATGGTTGCCGTGAATGTGACAAATGCTTCACTCAAAGGTCATCATTAAAAGACCATATGAGGATTCACACAGGGGAGAAACCGTTTTGTTGCACTGAATGTGAGAAACGCTTCACTCAAAGGGCAACATTAAACGTGCATATGAAGATTCACACAGGGGAGAAACCATATCAGTGTAAAGAGTGTGACAAATCTTTCAGTCAAAAACATGAACTGAGAAAGCATATGAGAATTCACACAGGGGAGAAATCATACAAGTGCCCTCTTTGTGAAAAATGCTTTAAATCATTGGGTGGTCTGAAACAACACGAGCTGAATCACTCTGGAGAGAAACCATCATATCTCTGCAGCGATTGTGGCAAAAGCTTCCGAACGATGAGTTACCTGAGGGTTCATATGAAGACTCACACAGAGACAGAACCAGGGAGCCGGACAGAGAGCGAACCGGGGAGCCGGACAGAGAGCGAACCGGGGAGCCGGACAGAGAGCGAACCGGGGAGCCGGACAGAGAGCGAACCGGGGAGTCACAAAAAGAGAAGACTGCATATGTGTCCTGTATGTGGGAAAGGCTTTGCATATCCAAATGTTCTAAAAATCCACCAGCGAATTCACACTGGGGAGAAACCACATCAATGTCATGTTTGCAACAAAAGATTCATTCAGAAATGTGATCTGACTAGACATATGAGGACACACACAGGGGAGAAAAGAAGAGAAAATCAATCAGAGAAACAGTTGTATCTTTGCAGTGATTGTGGCAAGTGCTTCCGGGAAAAACGTTATCTGAGAAAGCATATGAGAATTCACACCGAGAGAGATTCGGGTAATAAAACCGAGCGAGAGCTGCATAAGTGTCCTGTTTGTGGAAAAGGCTGTACGTCACTGAGTTATCTCAAAGACCACCAGGGAATTCACACCGGAGAGAAACCGTATCTGTGCACTGTTTGCGGCAAAAGCTTCACTTGGAAGGGAGTCCTTAGAGAACACATGAAGACTCACACAGGGGAGAAATCACATCAGTGCCATGTCTGCAGCAAAAGGTTCATTTATAGCAGAAAACTGTCACTTCACATGATGACTCACACAGGGGAGAAGCCATTGAAGTGTTCTGTATGTGGGAAAGGTTTTACATCATCGGGTGATCTGACACGCCACAAGCGAATTCACACCGGAGAGAAACCGTATCGCTGCAACGATTGCAACAAACGCTTTAGTCAGATAAGTTCCCTTAAATCACACATGAAGAATATTCACTAAACAACAGTGTCCATTGTGTAAAATGTCCGTTTTGAAGATAAAGGCTTATTCAAACTGACACCTGTAAGTGAACATATCCTCAGGTTTGATAATAACTGAATTATACTGTACTGTAGGCCCTCACTTATGTGCTTTGTCAACTCTGGGTCTGCATGGCAAATTGCCCAGGAAAACACTCAAGGGCCTAGCAGCCCTTCCTGACTATTGAAATGTGTGTTAGTGATGCTATTGCCTCCATGTTTGGTATCTCATAAACTTCTGAAGCAAACTTTGATGTCATCTATATGGATGTATGACCTGTGGTAACTTGTATCTGGACAGGGTGAACTTTAAGCTACTATGTGTTAAGTGATTTTATTGTCCTTAGGAATTCTGCCTTATTTGGTTTCATCCCCCACACAAGCCGTTAGACTCTGACACCCTGTGGATTTTGGGCCTAGGTGATCAGGTTACTGTAACTTGTTATGGTTGGATGGTTTGATTAAGTCACCTTGAAATGTTAGAAAGGGAATGCCTTTTTTTCTGTCTGTTCCTCATGTTCATATAGCTTTTCTGTAGAGCGTAGGACATGTTTTTCTTGTCGGCCTGAGTAGGTCTGTTTTTGGTCATGCTTTGCCTTTTAACTGTAAGATCCCAGCCCCTCCAATTTTTTTTTCTCTCACACACACCGAATAGTTGCAGTGATATGTGTTGTTTTACAAGGTCAGCAATAGTAGTACAGCACCCCTGGAGCAAATTAGGGTTAAGTGCCTTGCTCATGGGCAAAGACAGATTTTATATCTGGTATTCAAAACAACGACCTTTCGGTTACTGGCCCAACGCTCTGACCACTAGGCTACCTTGTCGCCCCTGTCATATGCCTTGTCTCATATGCCTTGCCGCCCCTGTCATATGCCTTGCCGCCCCTGTCATATGCCTTGCCGCCCCTGTCATATGCCTTGCCGCCCCCGTCATATGCCTTGTCACGCTTGTAAATGCTTTATAACTTAAGCATCATGCCTGCGAATCGTTAAAAGTTTTTACAATGTAGTTAAATCTATTTTCCTTTACAATTTTAATTCTGACATTTCTTGATTAGCCTATTACTGTAAAAAAAAAAATCTAAGTATATTCTCTATGGAATCAGATAATTCATTAAGATTATAAATTGTGAAGTCTTATCACAGGTCGCATGTGAGATATATATATATATATTATCTGTATTATATGATCTGTATTATGTAATGGTTGTTACTTTTAAACCTTCAATAAATGTTTTTGTAAGCTATTTTGTTTATTTATATATTTCTGTTTAAGATGGTAACTTTCTTTTGGAGTTGCAGGGTTTTTATCTACTCCAGCACTAACATGCTTCGGGATGGGTTATATTATGAAGAGTACATGTACAGGTAAGATGTGACGCGTTGCTCGTACACCATGTCACCTGTGAGCCCAGCTTCACTTGATGGAATGTAACCATCCCATCTTCACTGCAGCTCAGGACTCATGTTATAAATCACCAACATGTTTGTCTTATGAACTGGATTTCACAATGTGTCTGTGTTGTGTGAAGTATAGTGTCTGTATATAGGCTCCTGTCATGTAGAATTCACTGCGTTTCGGTTTACAAACGCGTTCATTCATACTCAAATCCCGGAGTAAAACAACAATAATTATAAACAAACCCCGGAGTAAAAACAACAACAATTAAAAACAAACCCCGGAGTAAAACAACAATAATTATAAACAAACCCCGGAGTAAAACAACAACATTTAAAAACAAACCCCGGAGTAAAAACAACAACAATTAAAAACAAACCCCGGAGTAAAAACAACAACAATTAAAAACAAACCCCAGAGTAAAAAAAACAACAATTAAAAACAAACCCCAGAGTAAAAACAACAACAATTATAAACAAACCCCGGAGTAAAAAAACAACAATTCAAAACAAACCCCAGAGTCGAACCGTGACTGTTGGATCGTCTTTATTAAAAGGAGGTAGTTTCAACAGGCAGAAAATGAATGGCGGCAGACCACTGTACACTTACCCAGTGCTAATCTTTAAGCCTTTCCCTAGCTCTTACACTAATCTCACGAAAGCTATCCCAAACCTTAACCTAACCCTTGTCCCTAAACTTAAATTTAAAATAACCCATTTTGACCCCTGATGTTTTTTAGTTTCCCACTTTGTTCAAATATGCCAGGAAATGACCCTCTGGTCCACTCCCTGTCTGCTGAACTCTGGGACAGTTTCCTGAACACAGATTAAGTCTTGGACTAGGATAATCTCTCTTGATCGTCCTACTCTAGGACAAGGTTCTATCTGTCTGGGGAATGTACTGTCTTGTATTTCTTATTAATGACAAATACAAAGAGTTCTGTGAGAAATTAATAAAAAGTTAAATTCCACCAACTGCATGAACACAGCTACAAGATATCAGTATACAGTGGAAAGGAAAGGTAGGTACATCTTTTTGGATTTACCTGGATTTATACATAAATTGGTCATAAAATGTGATCTTCATTTAAGTCTCAACAATAGACAAACACAGTCTGCTTAAACTAATAACACACAATTATATGTTTTCATGTCTTTATTGAACACACCGTGTAAACGTTCATAATGCAGGGTGGGACAAGTATGTGAACCCTTTGTTGACTCTACTTTGGCAGCAATAATTTTTGACCATTCCTCTATACAAAACTGTTTCAGTTCAGCAATATTCTTGGGTTGTCTGGTGTGAACCGCTCTCTTGAGGTCATGCCACAGCATCTCAATCGGGTTGAGTTCAGGACTCTGACTGAGCCACTCCAGAAGGCATATTTTCTTCTGTTGAAGCCATTCTGTTGTTGATTTACTTCTGTGTTTTGGGTCGTTGTCCTGTTGCATCACCCAACTTCTGTTGAGCTTCAATTGTCGGACAGAGCCTAACATTCTCCTGCAAAATGTCTTGATAAACTTAGGAATTCATTTTTCCATCTGATACCAAGCTGTCCAGGCCTTGAGACAGCAAAGCAGCCCCAAACCATGACGCTTCCTCCACCATGCTTTACAGTTGGGATGAGGTTTCGATGTTGGTGTGCTGTGGCTTTTTTTCTCCACACATAGTGTTGTGTGTTCCTTCCAAACAACTCAACTGTAGTTTCATCTGTACACAGAATATTTTGCCAGTAGCGCTGTGGAACATCCAGATGCACTTTTGCAAAATTCAGACAGCAGTCGCTTCTTCCGTGGTGTCCTCCCATGAACACCATTATTGTTTAGTGTTTTACGTATCGTAGACTCGTCAACAGAGATGTTAGCATGTTCCAGAGATTTCTGTAAGTCTTTAGCTGACACTCTAGGATTCTTCTTAACCTCATTGAGCATTCTGCGCTGTGCTCTTGTAGTCATCTCTGCAGGACGGCCACTCCTAAGGAGAGTAGCAACAGTGTTGAACTTTTTCCATTTAAAGACAATTTGTCTTACCGTGGACTGACAAACGTCACGGCTTTGAGATACTTTTGTAACACTTTCCAGCTTTATGCAAGTCAACAATTCTTAATCTTAGGTCTTCTGAGATCTCTTTTGTTCTAGGCATGGCTCACATCAGGCAATTTTGTGAGTATTTTTTTTTATAGGGCAGCTCTAACCAACATCTGCAATCTCGTCTCGATTGTACTCCAGGTTAGCTGACTCCTGATTCCAATTAGCTTTTGGAGAAGTCATTAGCCTAGGGGTTGACATACTTTTTCCAACCTTCACTGTGAATGTTTAAATTATGTATTCAATTAAGACAAAAATACAATAATTTGTGTGTTTATTAGTTTAAGCAGACTGTGTTTTGTCTGTTCTGACTCAGATGAAGACCGGATAAAATTTTATGACCAATATTATACAGAAATCCAAATAATTCCAACGGGTTCATGTACTTGCCACTGTACCTACACACCTAATATAAACATCTCTGAAATAACATTTATAGCGGTGTTTCTATGATTGTTTGCAGTGTTATTGATATCACTCTACCGATTCAGAACCATGTTCCCTGTCCTCAGGTGACAAAAAGCTGTCGATAGCGTACAGGTTCCAGTAACATGCTTTAAAAAATAAAATGTTGTCCCCCCCTAGGCCTTATCATCATGCTGTCCCCCCTAGGCCTTATCATCAAGCTGTCCCCCCTAGGCCTTATCATCAAGCTGTCCCCCCCTAGGCCTATGCCTTATCATCAAGCTGTCCCCCCACAGGCCTATGCCTTATCATCAAGCTGTCCCTCACCCTAGGCCTATGCCTTATCATCAAGCTGTCCCTCGCCCGTATCGTCAAGCTGTTCCTTCCAGTAGGTGGCAATGTAGAGGTTAATCCAGGCCCTGCAGTGCCTAGCTCCACTCCTATTCTCCAGGCGCTCTCTTTTGATGACTTCTGTAACTGTAAAAGCCTTGGTTTCATGCATGTTAACATTGGAAGCCTACTCCCTAAGTTTGTTTTATTCACTGCTTTAACGTAGATATCATCTTAACCAACTTGCCCTCTAAATACACCTCTGCTGTTTTCAACCAAGATCTCAGCGATCACTGCCTCATTGCCTGCATCCGTAATGGGTCTGCGGTCAAACGACCTCCCCTCATCACTGTCAAATGCTCCCTGAAACACTTCAGCGAGCAGGCCTTTCTCATCGCCGTATTCGACTCTGTCAATCACCGCATCCTTATCGGCAGACTCAACAGCTTTGGTTTCTCAAATGAATGCTTCGCCTGGTTCACCAACTACTTCTCCGATAGAGTTCAGTGTGTCAAATCGGAAGGCCTGTTGTCCGGGCCTCTGGCAGTCATTATGGGGGTGCCACAGGGTTCAATTCTTGGGCCGACTCTTCTCTGTATACATCAATGACGTCGCTCTTGCTGCTGGTGAGTCTCTGATCCACCTCTACGCAGACGACACCATTCGGTATACTTCTGGCCCTTCTTTGGACACTGTGTTAACTACCCTCCAGACGAGTTTCAATTCCATACAACTCTCCTTCCGTGGCCTCCAACTGCTATGAAATACAAGTAAAGCTAAATGCATGGTCTTCAACCGATCGCTGCCTGCACCTGCCCGCCCGTCCAGCATCACTACTCTGGATGGTTTTGACTTAAAATATGTGGATAACTACAAATACCTAGGTGTCTGGTTAGACTGTAAACTCTCCTTCCAAACTCACATCAAGCATCTCCAATCCAAAATTAAATCTAGAATTGGCTTCCTCTTTTGCAACAAAGCATCCTTCACTCATGCTGCCAAACACACCATCGTAAAACTGATCATCCTCCCGATCCTTGACTTCGGTGATGTCATTTACAAAATAGCCTCCAACACTCTACTCAATAAATTGGATGCAGTCTATAACGGTGCCATCCGTTTTGTCACCAAAGCCCCTATACTACCCACCACTGCGACCTGTACGCTCTCGTTGGCTGGCCCTCGCTTCATACTTGTCGCCAAACCCACTTGCTCCAGGTCATCTACAAGACCCTGCTAGGTAAAGCCCCGCCTTATATCAGCTCGCTGGTCACCATAGCAGCCAGCACCCACCCATAGCATGCACTCCAGCAGGTTCATCTCACTGGTCACCCCCAAAGCCAATTCCTCCTTTGGCCGCCTCTCCTTCCAGTTCTCTGCTACCAATGACTGGAACGAACTACAAACATCACTGAAGCTGGAGACTCATATCTTCCTCACTAGCTTTAAGCACCAGCTGTCAGAGCAGCTCACAGATCACTGCACCTGTACACAGCCCATCTGTAAATAGCCCAAACAACTACCTCATCCCCTACTGTATTTATTTATTTATTTATCTTGCTCCTTTGCACCCCAGTTTTTCTACTTTGCACATTAATCTACTGCACATATACCATTCCAGTGTTTATTTGCTATTTTGTATTTACTTTGCCACCAAGGCCTATTTATTGCCTTACCTCCCTTATCTCACCTCATTTGCACACATTGTATATAGACTTGTTTATACTGTATTATTGACTGTATGTTTGTTTTACTCCATGTGTAACTCTGTGTTGTTGTATGTGTCGAACTGCTTTGCTTTATCTTGGCCAGGTCGCAGTTGTAAATGAGAACTTGTTCTCAACTAGCCTACCTGGTTAAATAAAGGTGAAATAAAAAAGGTGACGCTCCAGAAGGGACAGACAACCAATGTTCCCTAAAAAGAATTTAGGCACTGAGAAAATTTCAGGTCTACAGAGCACAACTTGAATGTTGTTAAAATTCTGTGCATATTCCAACTCGCGTTTACTGTGAACACTGAGGCTGTACCCACTTTTCGGTACAGTTTTAAGAGGCCAAGTAGGCTACTGTGCTACTAAGTAGGCTACTGGCTACTAAGCTTATTCAAGCCTGTCTCAAAATACAACACTGCCCGTTTAGGACAAAAAAAGCTCTACCTACTAACTCTCTTTTCAAAGATGTCTAGAAATGTGCGCTCTTGTCAGAAGCAATCACTCACCTATTGTTGACTACAAATGATCTATAACTGAGCTAATAACTCACGAACTAGCAAAGGATAGCGTAGCCTAGTGGTTAGAGCGTTGGACTAGTAACCGAAAGGTTGTAAGATCGAATCCCAGAGCTTACAAGATACAAATCTGTCGTTCTGCCCCTGAATCAAATCAAATGTATTTATATAGCCCTTTGTACATCAGCTGATATCTCAAAGTGCTGTACAGAAACCCAGCCTAAAGCCCCAAACAGCAAGCAATGCAGGTGTAGAAGCACGGTGGCTAGGAAAAACTTCCTAGAAAGGCCAAAACCTAGGAAGAAACCTAGAGGAACCAGGCTATGTGGGGTGGCCAGTCCTCTTCTGGCTGTGCCGGGTGGAGATTATAACAGAACATGGCCAAGATGTTCAAATGTTCATAAATGACCAGCATGGTCAAATAATAATAATCACAGGCAGAACAGTTGAAACTGGAGCAGCAGCACGGCCAGGTGGACTGGGGACAGCAAGGAGTCATCATGCCAGGTAGTCCTGAGGCATGGTCCTAGGGCTCAGGTTCTCCGAAAGAAAGAGAGAAAGAGAGAATTAGAGAGAGCATACTTAAATTCACACAGGACACCGGATAGGACAGGAGAAGTACTCCAGATACTCCAGATATAACAAACTGACCCTAGAAGAGATCACTGAAGAGATGGTTGAGGTTGAGACCGAGTCTGCGTCTCTCACATGGGTAGGCAGACCATTCCATAGAAATGGAGCTCTATAGGAGAAAGCCCTACCTCCAGCTGTTAGCTTAGAAATTCTAGGGACAATTATGAGGCCTGTGTCTTGTGACCGTAGCGTGTAGGTATGTACGGCAGGACCAAATCAGAGAGATGGGTAGGAGTAAGCCCATGTAATTAAAAGGTCATTTACCACCTTCACAAGTGCAGTCTCAGTGCTATGATGGGGTCTAAAACCAGACTGAAGCATTTTGTATACATTGTTTGTCTTCAGGAAGGCAGTGAGTTGCTGCGCAACAGCCTTTCTAAAATTTTGGAGAGGAATGGAATATTCGATATAGGCCGATTTTTAGTTTTAAAATATTTTCTGGGTCAAGGTTCGGCTTTTTCAAGAGAGGCTTTATTGCTGCCACTTTTAGTGAGTTTGGTACACATCCGGTGGATAGAGAGCCGTTTATTATGTTCAACATAGGAGGGCCAAGCACAGGAAGCAGCTCTTTCAGTAGTTTAGTTGGAATAGGGTCCAGTATGCAGCTTGAAGGTTTAGAGGCCATGATTATTTTCATCATTGTGTCAAGAGATATAGTAGTAAAACACTTGAGTGTCTCTCTTGATCCTAGGTCCTGGCAGAGTTGTACAGACTCAGGACAACTGAGCTTTGAAGGAATACGCAGATTTAAAGAGGAGTCCGTAATTTGCTTTCTAATAATCATGATCTTTTCCTCAAAGAAGTTCATGAATTTATTACTGCTGAAGTGAAAGCCATCCTCTCTTGGGGAATGCTGCTTTTTAGTTAGCTTTGCGACAGTATCAAAAAGGAATTTTGGATTGTTCTTATTTTCCTCAATTAAGTTGGAAAAATAGGATGATCGAGCAGCAGTAAGAACTCTTTGATACTGCACGGTACTGTCTTTCCAAGCTAGTTGGAAGACTTCCAGTTTGGTGTGGCGCCATTTCCGTTCCAATTTTCTGGAAGCTTGCTTCAGAGCTCAGGTATTTTCTGTATACCAGGGAGCTAGTTTCTTATGAGAAATGTTTTTAGGGGTGCAACTGCATATAGGGTATTGCGCAAGGTTAAATTGAGTTCCTCAGTTTGGTGGTTAACTGATTTTTGTCCTCTGACATCCTTGGGTAGACAGAGGGAGTCTGGAAGGACATCTAGGAATCTTTGTGTTGTCTGTGAATTTATAGCACGACTTTTGATGTTCCTTGGTTGGGGTCTGAGCAGAATATTTGTTGCATGTGAATTTATAGCACGACTTTTGATGTTCCTTGGTTGGGGTCTGAGCAGAATATTTGTTGCAATTGCAAACGTAATAAAATGGTGGTTCGATAAAAAAAACATTAAGATCCACAATATTTATTCCAAAAGTAGGTCCAGAGGGACAAAAGTAGGTCCAGAGTATGACTGTTGCAGTGAGTAGGTCCAGAGACATGTTGGACAAAACCCACTGAGTCGATGATGGCTCCGAAAGCCTTTTGGAGTGGGTCTGTGGACTTTTCCATGTGAATATTAAAGTCACCAAAGATTAGAATATTATCTGCTATGACTACAAGGTCCGATAGGAATTCAGGGAACTCAATGAGGAGCGCTGTATATGGCCCAAGAGGCCTGTAAACAGTAGCTATAAAAAGTGATTGAGTAGGCTGCATAGATTTCATGACTAGAAGCTCAAAAGATGAAAACGTCATTTTTATTTTTTTTGTAAATTGAAATTTGCTCTTGTAAATTTTAGCAAAACCTCCGCCTTTGCGGGATGCACGGGGGATATGGTCACTAGTGTAGCCAGGAGGTGAGGCCTCATTTAACACAGTAAATTCATCAGGCTTAAGCCATGTTTCAGTCAGGCCAATCACATCAAGATTATGATCAGTGATTAGTTCATTGACTATAATTGCCTGAACAAGGCAGTTAACCCACTGTTCCTAGGCCGTCATTGAATTTGTTCTTAACTGACTTGCCTAGTAAAAAATATTAACAAAATGTACATGCGTGGATACATGCAGCTCTCGCTTTGATCTCAAAACAAGCGCATCTACTCACAACCGCACATGCTGTAAACACAGTCCAGTTCAAAGTGAATGGCGCAGATCCATATATGGCAATGGCGTATTTGCATATAGACCTCCTGAAGCTCTGATTGTATATGCTGCACAGGTCTGTAGAGTACTGGCTGAGTCATGCGTGTCAATGCAATAGAATCCTAGTTCGATGCGTTCTGCCTACAACAAAATCCCTTGCATAGTTTTTGTTATGTTGCATTGAAAGTGGCTCATATTGTGTTGATTCGATCACAATTGCCACATTAAAGGTAAACGTTGATAGTGTTAACAGAGAACTCTAGAACAGTGGTCACAAACGTTATCTGAGTCGAGATCACTTTTTGAGTCAAATTTTTTAACTCCTATGCAACATTAACCAATTAAAGAGTGCAGTATGATAACAAAGCTATGATACAGTAATGCACAGGAGGCTGCTGAGGGGAGGACGGCTCATAATAATGGTTGGAATGGAGCGAATGGAATGGCATCAAACACACAGAAAGCATGTGTTTGATAACATTCCACCGATTCAGCTCCAGCCCTTACCACGAGCCCATCCTCCCCAGCTAAGGTGCCACCAACCTCCTGTTAGTCACATGCTGCAGCACATTCTTACTTGATTGGAGATGTGGCACAAAGCAGAATAACATACTCAACTCTGAAATCGTCATACTAAAGTAATGGGTACAGGGTTGAAAAAACAAGAGAATAATTTATAAGTCTCTTAGAATTTGGGGGGAAAAACAGCCACATCTTGCACCTGTTGAATGGCAGCAGTGACAGGATTTGTTCGTATAGGCCTTAGCTTTGAGCAATGAGCACCCTCCTGTGGTAACTAGTGTAATTACATTTGTGCTTGGAAGCAACAGCAACGAAACACAGAGAGAGAGAGAGAGCAGAGCAGAGCATTCGAGAGCAGGAGGGAGAACCGTCATAAACACTCTTCTCAGGGAGGGAGAAGCCCAGAGCTGGAGGGCAGGAAATGCTGGAGGAGACCGGGGTTGCATCCCATATGCCACCTTATTCCCTAAATAGTGCACTACTTTTGACCAGAACCATTTGGGAATGGGATGCCATTTGAGGATGCGCACAGAGACCGGGGCAGACCAGGGCAACTCTCTCTGTTTGTGATTATGGACCCTGGAGGTTTGTGGACACTAACTGACCAACTAAACTGTTGTTTTTTTGTGTGTGTGTGAGTGAGAGAGAGAGAGAGACACAGACAGACAGCGAGAGAGACACAGACAGAGAGAGAGAGAGCTATAGAGAGACTCAGACAGAGAGAGAGAGCTATAGAGAGACTCACAGATAGAGAGAGAGTGTTGTGCAGTGT